>NW_026939667.1:0-9385 GCF_032062105.1 Saccostrea cuccullata | reverse complement strand
AAAGATCCAGAACTGAAAATATAGCCACATTATCATGTTGGAAATCATCAAGACGATGATGACAAATGGACATTTCATATAACATTGGCCCCCAAATCTCTTCAAGTAAAGGATGAAAATTGTTTGGTAGTATGTCTGTATCATCCCCAAAACATATTCGATTACTCTCGTCCATTTTTCCATTCGATGGTATGCAAAACCTGCTTCAAAAGTGTATAAAACGAAATTTCCAGATCCGCAAATTATATAAATAGTATCGTTTTCCAAAAAGTAATCCAGCAAAACGTCAGTACCAAGACACTTCGTATTCAGTTTTTGTACGATGTGAAACCCCCGAAAGATAGACACTATAATAATGATATTCGGGAAAATGAATGTAAATTGCCATTCATTTGTTAATATTTCTGATTTAAAATTTCTTTGAGAAACTGAAACAACCATAGCAGGTACATAACAGAGTATGGAAACAATCAAATATATGAATTCTTTTTTGGAAATTCTTCTTTGTTTTTTTTTGTCCTCTTGGAAAACATAATTGGATGAAACAAGCATAGCACTTTCGTATTGCGCCGCTCTTGATGTGTTTCTTGAATAGCTGCGCAGAAATATGCTAAGAATTACACAGATTGAAAGGAAGTTGTATTCTTGTTCGAATGGGATTAAAACGGGATGCAAAGGAAGTATCGCCTTTGTTGCAATATCTGTATTCCAATAACAAAAAGTAAAACCGCTAGAGTTTAGGGAAAATGATATTTCACGGTTAAAAAGTGATATATTAAACACCCATGCTCCCATATTTGTCAATAAAATAAAAATCAAAAGGCAATGGACAATTCTGTTCAAGGTAAGGCGAAATCTGGAAGTCTTGGATAAAACAATCGTTTGGATAAGTACAAAGAGTGGTTGTCCAATTAGACATACACCATTAGCAATGTAGGTTTGTTTAAAAGATGTTGCGGAATCTTGCAAAGCACACTGAATGTCCGCAATCGCACTGAAAATGGAATGCATTGTTGATCCAAGACCAAATATCCACAATAACACCAGCACTAAGTTATTGACGGGTTGAGACTTGGAGGAAGAGGATACAGAGATGCTAGATCTTTTACTGACTATAATCAATAAACTAATCCAGAAAGTTGCTGAAGTTATTATTGTGGCGAATCTAAAAACAGGTACTATTATGTGTCCAACAGATTCATAGAGCCATGTGTTATACAAGTCGAAGAATATAGCAACAGCAGCTATGATGCTTGTGGTTACAATTACAGATAGCATATTTGTAACAATAAACGACTTCCTTCTACAATACGTAACACAAAATATTTGATTTATGATCCCAACTTTCTGCACGTGTAATGTAGAAATTCTCAGTCATGATTTCATTAACCTGCAAAACATTCTCTGTCAGTTTAATGATGCTTTATTATTTTATATCTAAAACTTTAATAAACATGCTAGAATAAATAGAATTTAAAAAAGTAAAGTGTTATAATAAAAATAGAACCTTTATATGAAAAAAATAAAATAGAAAAGTTAGAGAAAAACACAAACCTCCTCTGTAACTTAAGTCTCTCAATGTACTAATGTGATGCAGGTGTAAGCGATCGTTATATACTTCAAGTTTGATTGATTCTTAAATTCAGGAAATCAGTTTTAAAATGTTCACAAATCGCATTTGTAGTACGAATTTTAGTTATATTTATACTCAGTTTTCTAACCAGTCGGATATCGTGTTACAAGCTACCTAGGAAATAATGACCTTTATATCAATATGTTATCTAAGTCAGATTCTCCAGAACTTGATAATATCCAAGATTACATTTAAACAATTTTCTTCAAACTAGATATGGAAAATAAAGGTACAAGTTGGATTTTTTTTAAAATCATGTCAATTTCAAACAAGAGCATTCATACAAGGGTATTTCCTCAAAGTAAATAACGGATGTCTGAACAGTCATGCTTAAAAATGTATCTCAATGGCAATTTCCTGCTGTATCGGTATTTTAATATCATAAAATAATGTAGAAATTAATGATGAGATTAGGATCTAAACCCTCAACTACGTACCTTACAGGCCAGTGTTAACAATATCAGAAATTCTGAAAATATTTTCAGTTATATACCATGCTTTTTATCAAAAGGTTTTGCTCAACAAATGAACACAATCTTGGACTAGACTTATCACAATGCACGGCAGGTACATTCATTCAGGTGAAAGTCACACTGGCATGGTGTCAAAAGAATTTCGAAAAGAACTCCCATGCAGCCTTTCATGTAGTTCTCTGCATTTGGTCGACAAAACATATTCGTATCTTCAAATGATCAATTAGGGACCGCAAAGCGGTGCATCCCTTTGCAAAAAAGGAGATCTTTTAATCAATGTGCAATTCTAGGCTAAATTTATAGTATTCAAAACATTCTTGACACAGAAGGAGAATCTACTGAACAGAAGTTGATTGAAAAATATCTGTATCTTTCAGTTTTCATAGCTTTTAACTTGGTATACTAAGTTCCGAAACCAGACAGAAATATGGTATTATCTCGCTGTGTGATTCGGTCAAACTATGACCTATGAGCCCTAAGTAAAGAGCAAGTTCATAGATATTGAACATCTTTTCTCTTCAATAGGTCCATGTAAGAAAAAAATATTTTCAAATGAAAGTACAAATTATTAAACAAAAACAGCAACATTTCATTGGAAAAATAGCTTCTAAACTTAAAAAAAACCAGTGCCACTATAATTTTAACTACAAGTTCTCCAATTGTCATATAAATATCACATGGCGTTAGGGTTTAGACAGTAATACATTGTACCTAAGCTGAATATTTCATAGCAATCAGACGAAATGTCTTCCAGAAATCGTCAGCGGGCAAAATGAAATAATTATAAGAGCAAAGCTCGTGGCACGGGAATGAGTAGGTCTTTAACCCGATTTTAAGTATTACTGCCTGTAAGAAAGGTTATTGAAGGTAAGCTTTTCATAACGAAAAAGTCCACTAGGCCAAAAATGATGGTGTGATTTTTGAATATTTTAAATTCTGAATCTACTCTTATATGCTGTAAATTTCTTATTTTTCGCGAGTAGTTATTATCGCAAATAGGCTCTTTAACGTCAAATCGCGAGAATAATAATTTGCGAATGCGCGTTTGATTAAGAGATAGATTTTTTTCGTAAATTTTAGCACCATAAAAATAAAGGCGAGTAATTTCATCTCGCAGGTGGTGCTTCTGCGAAATTAAGCGACAATTAATTCCACGCGTATATTTAGGAATCTACGTGAAAATAAGAATTTTCTGACTACTTCCAGTTTGACCGACAGTGACACAAATAGACAGAAAATAATGTTGGTATAGTCTTAGGCACTGATAATCATTGAATTCATGTCAAAATCTGCAGAAAAAGCCATCCGAGCTACTTCCAGTGAAACCAAAAGTAGCTGATAGTGATAATACTCAATGGAAAATATGGTTGGACGTCCCCTTTGACATTTATAATTTCATTCCATGTCATTATTTGTGAAAATAAGCATTTTTAAACTACTTACTCTCTGACCGGAAGTAATGTCATTCAATGTCTTTAAAATTGATCTCACTCGCTTCTTCTTTCATTTTGAACAACTTTGCTTCTTTGATTTATTATGATTATCAACCCCAATAGAAACTTTATTTTGTGGGAAATAATCAAGAAATAATCACGAAGAAGAAATCAATAATGTTCAGCATGACAATAACGTAAATTTGCTTATATATAGTTCTAAATACGTTGAAAATATGACCATCAAAAGTTTATAAACGTTCATTTTTTCTTTCATTGAAATGGTTAAGTACAATATAGCAACAAAAATTTACGACCAAAAAATTGCAGCTCACATTGCTTTAACTTAAAGCTGAACACGACTCGTAAAGTATCAGTTACATTATCCAGCGATTGGGTATACGATTTTTGATGAAAATGGGTTTTTGATGAAAATGGCGTGGTTGCCGCCCGGACACCATTAGTGATCGGAAGGTGACTAAGGCCATTTTGCGAATCGGTGGGGTCATCGGTAGGAAATAATTCGTAGTTAAAAATCAGCGATGTCTCCAACGATGCCCCTCATACCTCTTCATCGGCAACCCATTATTAACAAATCTTTCACGGATCGGCCGATGTATGGCCGAGCATCGTCCACTTTCCGTTTAATCTGAGGTCATTGGGGGTTGATTGGTGTTTAACAGATAACGGCCGATCATCTTTAAGTAACATTTACTCCACCAAACATTGGCCTTAATGGGTGCGTAGCTTAATGGTAGCTTAATGGTGGCTTACAGGTCCTTATGTTAACTTTTAGACCACGATGTTCACCAACGTATGAGCGAAGTAATATACATCGGCCGATTATCCATGGAACATTGTTTATATGATTAGCAATGCATCGCTAGTAGCCTTTGTATATCTTGATTTGGCAACCACGCCATTTTTATCATAAAACACATTGGTTGCCCATGGTATACCCATCGCTGGATAATGTGACTGATTCTTTAAGGACTACTAGGCCGATGTGGACCGATGTTGGGGCATCGTTAACACCACGAATTACCACCGATTACCACCGGTCTACGGCTACCGGCCGGGAAATGTGACCTAGACATTAATAGGCATACGCCATTTTCGATAGCATTATCTACGATACATCAATACTTGGGTATACTTGTCGCATTCGTTACACCCGACTGCTTTATTGTCACGGGTATCGTCGTGGAATGGCGACCCGTGTTCGTACTGGTTATTTTGCATTACCTTTGTTTATATTTTATTGCAGTTACGTATATCTGTGTTGTTTGGATACTGCACTGACTTATACAACTATAATTGTAAACTTATTTGGTATCGTATTTTCGTGCATTAGATGAAGTATTGCGTTATTATTCTCGCTACCGAGCTCTGTATAGCATACGTCAATCTTCACCTGTGTTGACTGATTACACTGAACAGTGACCAAGTTCTGCCCTATTTATAGGGGTCTGCAGAGTAGCGAGACTCGGGAACAAAAATGGCGGACAGATTCTTTTTACTTATCGTGTTCAGCTTTAACTTATAGAATCTATTAACAAAAATCGTCAGATTAATATGAGGAAATATAATAAACTAATTACATTTTTATGCCCCCGTAATTCGAGGGTATATACATGTAGTTTTTTCCCTGTCCGTCTGTTTGTCTGTTTCTTTATGTGTTTGTCTGTCTTTGAGCAAAAACTTTAACATTGCTCATAACTTTTGATTGGTTGCAACTTTGACTCATGCTTTTTCCATGGTACCAACATATTTAAACTCTTGATCTCGATCCTGTAGTTTGTTCCAATCTCTCTCTCTCTCTCTCTCTCTCTCTCTCTCTCTCTCTCTCTCTCTCTCTCTCTCTCTCTTTCTTTCTCTCTGTTTTATTGTGTACATGTAACTTACAATATTGGGTTGCTTTTAAAGACAATTTGATAGATATCTTTTATAAATTATCAAAGACGTTTGAAAAATATGCAAAGATTCAATTATTCTCACTCACTAATATACTAGTGGTGGTATTTTTTAAATTATCCGACATTAGTTTTTTAATTGAGAAAATCTTATACGCTCATAACAATAATATTGTCAATTGATTTGGAATAAATTAACTGACTCTGGAGTTGGAATTATAAATCTATATAACATAAATACTCTATTTTGCATTCAAGAGAAGATGACAAATATTTTTGAAATATGAGTGTGTAAAACTCGAATTCTTTAAAGCCGCTTGATCCGAAACAGGTACATTTTATCTTAGACAATAAAAGTACGTCATTACATAGATAAGATATAAAACTAAATTATAAGATTGATTTAATAGTTTATTACAACAATCCTTACGTGGAAACCATAGATCAAAAACCTTATTGACAAACACAAGTTCCTGACAGGAAGTTAAGATCTGTTGTGAAGTCACCTTTGAAAAAAATAAACTTATCGGTTTTATCTTATTATGAGGATAATTCAAACCCGACTATTTTTTTCCATAAGTAGAAGCGTAAGTCATGGAATATAAAATCCATAGTAATTTTTATATCAATATGCATATTTAAAGAATAAAAGAAAATCAGATATTATTTGAAAGGGATTTTAGTAACGAAGGCTAAAATATTGCCCGTGTACAGGTATAAGTACTTTGTTGTAAAAAAAAAAATGCTCGGGTTTGTTCTTCATGAGATATACACGTAAGTGATAAATTTAATTTTTCAAAGGGAATTTCACGCGTATAAACATGAGATTATTTTTTGTGTGACCTAACAAAAATTATTTTTTTAACTTTTGAATTTTGATATCTTTTAAAAGAAAAAGACTTTGGGGATATAATTTAACAAAAGGTGATACAATTTATGGACGATTATTTTTCAAGAAAGAAAAACGAATATATTTTTTAGCGATTAGAATCGGACCAAGCGGCTTTAAGTTTTTTAAGCAAAAAATATTTTAATCTGATTTATAGATTCTATACAAAGAGACGAAAGATTGAAATCTATAAAAACATAAATATATATATATATCACGCACTTCGTCTCTGGATGTAAAGGATTCAGTACTTTGTACCTTTTACTATCTGATAAGTAAAAAATCCAGAACTGAAAATATACCCACATTAACATGTTAGAATACAGCAATAGGCTAATGACAAATGGAAGTTTTATATAACAGTTGCTCTCCAATCTCTTCAAGTATAGAATGAAGATTGTTTGGAAGTATGACTCTATCAGCCCCAAAACATATTCGAATACTATCGTCCATTTTTCCATTCGATGGTATGCAAAACCAGCTGCCCAAGCGTAAAAGACGAAAGTTCCGAACGCACAAACTATGTAAATAGCATCGTTTTCCAAAAAGTCATCACGCAGAACGGCACTTCTAGGAAAATTTATATTTAGTTTTTGTAAAATGTGAAATCCTTGAAAGGTAAACGCTATAATGATAATATTCGGAAAAATGACTGTCTATTGCCATTCATATCTTAAAATTTCTGAGTCAGAAATTCTACGTGAAACTGACACAATCATGACAAGTACAAAACAGAGTATAGAAACAATCATATAATTCTCTTTTGGAAATTCTTCTTTCTTTTTCGCCCTCCTTGAAAATATGGTTAGATGAAACAAACGTTGCCGCTTCGTTCTGTGTTGATCGTAACGTGTACGTCCAGTAGCTGCGAAGAGATATGCCAAGAATTACACAGATCGAAAGGAAGTTGTATTCCTATTCTAGTGGGATCAGAAAGGGATGCAAAGGAAGTATCACTTTTTTGCTATGTCTGTATTCCAATAACAGAAAGTAGGATTGCTATTGTTTTGAGAAGACGTAATTTTGTGATTTAAAAGTGATGTATTAATCATTCAATCTCCCGCATTTGTCAGTAGAATAAATATGAGAAAGCAATGAACAATTTTTTTCAAGCTGAGGCGGAATCTGGAAAATTTAGATAAAAAAATAGTTTGGAAAAGTACGAAGATTAAATGTCCTATTCGACTTACACCATTAACAATGTGGGTAATTGTACCAGAATCTTGCAAAGCACAATGAATGTACGCAATCACACTGAGAATTGAATGAATTATTGCTCCAAGACCAAATTTCCAAAGTAACATCAACACTAAGTTTATGGCGGATTGAGTGCTGGATGTAGAATCTATGTAGATACTACATTTTTTTTCTGACAAGAATCCATAATATAATTCAGAAAACTGAAGCAGTTATTTTTGTGGCGAATCTAAAAACAGGTATTAATATATGTCCAACAGATTCATACATCCATGTATTCTCATACAAGTAGACAAATACAACAACAACAGCTATGGCACTTGATGTTACAAGTACAGATAGCATATTTGTCATGATTGATGATATCCTTCTAAAATCCGTAACATGACTTTTTGTTATGATCCCAAATTCTTTATATTCATTCCGAGAAAAAACATGTAATCTTCGTTTACCTACAATACATACTCTATCAATTTAATATTGATTTATCATTTTATATATTTGAAATCATAGAATAAATGTACTAGAATAAATAGACAAAAAGGTGTTAAATGCAAATGGTTTTGAAGAAAAATTAGAAAACTATGAAAAAATCACTTACTTCCTCTTTAATTTAAGACTTTCGATGTTTAAGATCCACGTATAAGCAATCTTTATGTACTTGATCGAAGGTTGATAAATAATCTAATTCAGGAATTCCTAGCATGAAAATGTTTGAGGTATCAAATCTAATTATTTAAATATTTTTACTTCATGATTTCCGTACAATTACAGTTTCCCATTTGATCTATTTTGTTTTTGTACCACAGACTATATTATACAGAAATCCAACTCTTGACCCAAGGATTAAAAAACTTTACCAAATAAATTTATGTTAAAACTTAAATGCAGACCAAGGCAACATGGCAGCTCAGTTTGTTTCCAAAATTAATAACAGAAGACAAAAAATCTTGTCATTTATTGAAATGACGAAGAATGAAATCCATTTATAAAAACAATTACCAAAGAATTTGGCTGGGAAACATAACAGAATCATGGAAAGCTTGACCAGAAATGCAATTCAATAAATGATGACAAAACAGTGGTCTCCCAGCCACAATATTGTTACAACATACCGATGTGATAATGCGGTAAAATACAATATCAAACCTTATCGGAAACAAAAGTGGTGCATAAAAAGCTCCTCAGGACACACAAATAAAAACTATGTGGTTAATTAAACAAATGTGGTGGATGGAGTGGAGGTGGTGGTTACTTTTTTGTTCACAAAAATTACGCGTCAGCACTCCGAGTAAACAAGAAGTATATAAATAGGAAGTATATAAATAGGAAGTTCCATCATGATAAGTAGATACAACATTATTGTTCATGATAAGAATTATGCTGTGTATGTCATACGTAAAAGAAACCAAAACTAACGTAATTTTTTCTCCAAAGAACAGGTCCCCCCCCCCCGAAATGCAAATAAAAATATTAATATTCCTACGCTCGCTCCCTCCTCCCTCTTCAGCTTTTTTTGTAACATGTTTGATAACAGAGAACATCCAGGTCATTCTTCGATTGATATTTTTTCACCGATGACTTGGTTATACTATACTGAACAAAAAAAGAAACGCATAATCAGAATAATATGAAATTCTAAGTTTTCAGTTTAAACCTTATATAATTTAAGCGATTTTAGAGTGTGTTGTGATAAAAATCAATGTTGCAAATTGAAAAGTCAAGTTGAGGTCATTTTCATTGCCCCCAAATTCAAGGGGCATAACAATATGTACTGTGCAAAGTCTCAATGCTAGTGGGTTTCCAATGTACGGATATCGTGGGGGAATATCATCTCATTTCAGTCT
>NW_026939666.1:0-9305 GCF_032062105.1 Saccostrea cuccullata | reverse complement strand
AAAAAGTTGTAATCCTAGCCATAGTTTGGAACCATAGCAGGGTGTTCGCAAATAGGGCTATTTTTGTGTCACCGGTTTAGTCCGTGAGTAGTGGCTGTTTGTCAAGTGTGCGACCAGGTTTTGATTTCGGTCTGTAGTTGATTCTCCTTGGCGAATTCCAGACGTTAATATCGTAAACGGTTAGCTAAGGAGTAGTTCAGTTTTCTATATGGACATTTCTTTTTCTTGCTTTGCGGAGGGGTTATGATTATAAACTCGGGGCTGCAGTAGGTTTTAGAACCTCAAGAGGGAGTTTGGTTTTGTGTAGAGGTGAGGACACGAGCCAGTAGGTGACTCAGGGTATTTTGCGCGAGGACAATGCATATAGAGATTAGTGACATTCCCGACTGTATAATAGGACCTAAATTCTTCAGTTGTCCAGTGAAAGACCTGTGAGTCCAGGGTTGCAATCAGAGGGGCAGCGTTCGATGTATGGAGGCCCAGTGGTGTAAATTCTAATAAATCAGTTTTTCTATGAAAAAAAAATAGCCGAAAACCAAACTTAAAATACTGTTTAAAGAAATAAAACAATTTTAAGAATTAAATTGGACATTAAACGGATTTCATATTTACAGATTTTTAATACTTAAACGTGCTTTTTTCTTCTGAGAAATCTTAACATACATTTCATATTTCTATTTGATTGTTTCAAGTAAAGTTATAATTTATGTTTGGAAACCAACATCTTTTTATTTGACGATTTTGTTTAAGGTAAAATTTTTATTTGGTTGTCAATATTTTTCTTAAAATTTGATAAAGGGCAAGATATGGTTAGACCTGTATTTGACCCAGGATTCTGGGTGTCTTTCAGAATGATCCAAAAGCTTATCCATAAAAACCTGTTATCACCCCTGCCACAAAATTTGTACTGGTTCTAAGATTTAAAATATAAAGAGGTCACAGAGAGGTCAAAAATAGGTCAATTTTCGATTTTTCTTATTTTTATACAAAGAATCAGGGGCAGTAAGCATATATGAGCTGCCCAATATTTTAAAGAAAATTTTATACCAGTGCTATCGTTAAGTTGGTTTATTTTTCATATAACGAGATGTCCAGTTTGATGTAAATAGCAATAAAATTTTCAACATTTGATTTGTAGTTGAGTTATCACGATGTGAAGTTGTGTGATTTTTCCGGAATTGAGAAATTTCCATCAAATTCTCACATTCCAAACAAGATTTAGATATGGCCGCACGAAAACAACAGAGTAAAAATTTAATAGATTGTTTAAAATGACATGATAAATTATATCCCAAAATATCATTCTGTTGTTCGCATGCGGCCACCCTGAAAAATATAAAAAACGATGTTTTTTGAGGCCGATTTTGATCGCTTCCGGTTTCGGTTTTTATATTCAGACGTAAACAAAGTTGGAGGAAACAGAAAATATGACAGTAGATTTATCGAAGTTCTAACCATTTAACAGGTAGGGATGAATTGAAAATCAGAGCAATTGTAATTTTACATCCACTACTTATATGCACTGTTCAAAATTAAATCCCCTCCTAAACTTATTAATGATAAAAGATTCGACATGACAGACTCCGCTAACTCCATGAACTCGGGGGGGGGGACGGTAATCAATGCATGTCAAACAGTTGAAAATAGAAAATGTGTATTTAAAATATATTAAACAGGAACACAACGTGCTATCTTCTTTCAAATAAAAACTAAATTATAAAAAGTTGACTTATTCATCGATTCTCTTTGATTTAGGCCCGAATATTCATGATTCATGAACCCTCGATCGGCCGGTTGATCTGCATGATTAGCCGCGTTTTATCAGTTGTGAAAATCTTTACATATAGGGGTCTACGGCATTAAAACATAAATATACTACATTTCTATGTTGGTGTTTATTACATATTTTTCTGTCTGAGTACAAATACAACCGATTCTAGCGTTTGTGTATTCAAGAGACCTTACCCTGGTACCTGTGTACTTTGTGTAAATGTATGGTGTGCTATAATAGTCAAAAATAAAAAAAAATTGTAAGAGTTTTTTTTTTTTTTTGTTGCAGAGACATATAAAACCATTGTAAATATAAAACCATGGTTTTATATGTCTCTGGTTGTTGTAAAACCGTTAAAGAAATAAAAAAAATTAGTTTCTTAAAAACAAGCTAACATCACTAAATCTAATTAATGTTCTTTGCAGAATAAATAATAATTATAAATAAAATTCTTTCTATTTTTCTTGTGGGAACAATGTATTTTTTGTTGTTTTTTTTTTAACCAATTAATTAAAATACAGTGAGGTTGCCGATATCGAATCACTTAGTAAATTTGCTTGGATAGTTCGTACCTGAGTTTGAGTTAAATTCATTTTACAACATTGTTTGGTGGTACTATGTTTTACTTATAACATCATATATATATTCCCAATAACCACTGATTAAATAAAAAATTATCGCTGTACTTGTATGAATGACGTTTTCTCCTTTAGCGGATCATTTTCTCCATTACCGAATCACGTGACATAAAGCTGATTATTCTGGTTCGGGACTGTGTAAATTTAAAATACCATTCTTACGTAACGTTTTACTATGCCTTAAAATATTTCAACCAAAAAAAAAAAAAAATTAAAAATAGAAAGGCTAGGAATTTTTTGAGTTGTTTGCATCCGACAATTAATGCAAAAACAACAACAATGAAATCATAGGGAAAGCAAATGAATAGTTGATATAAGAGGACATAAAAACTTATATGTGATGAACTGCAAACAGCCGAAGAATTAATTTTTGATTCAAGAATTGTACTCATTGAGCTACCACGCCCCCTCCCCCCCACTCCCCATAATTTTGCCGCTATTTAGATAGAAAATATATCGCTAGATATATGATTGTGCCCCCTAAAAAAAAAAAAAGTCCGATGCCCCTTTTTATGCTTGATTAATTAATTGTCAAGGAATTTTGGTGGTTGATAGTGCCCCCCTCAACTGAAAATGTATGGCTCTGCACCCCTCCCCCACCAACTGAAATTGCTTCCTACGAGCCCGGCTTCAGAGATACCTAAAGCTGAAAGGAACAATATATTTTCAAAATGTCGAGACCCAACACCTAAATTTCCTCCAATGAGCAGAGACAACTTTACAATAATGATGCTGGATTTCTCCATTCCAACATCCACAGTAGACTAAATACCAGTATTCTGATTTATTAAATACTGCAGGTTGTCCTTTCACTTTATATGGGTCTACTTCAACTGTGTCCATCGTCTCTATAGAAATGAATAAGACAGCTCATTCTCCTCTGCTGCTTTCATAGTGCTCTTTCTTCCTTTTACGTGAAGACAGTGGCATATATTCCATATAGGCAAAAGGCTGCAGTCTGCATATCATTTTCTCAATGTGTAAAAATCAGATGTTTACTAACTAGTATTTCTTGAAAAAGAAGGGGGGGGTATCATAAAACTCTGTTTATAATTTATTTAGCTTGATGTTGAATTGAAAAAGTATTGTTAGCAATATGCATTTTATATTATACGAGCTTGATCTTGATCATGACAAGAAATAAAAATTGATTATTTGAAATAATTTTTTAGGGAATAGGAAAACTGCAAACGGGGTATTGTTGAAAATAATGATTTAGTAGGGAAGTTTAAATTGCAAAGGGATAAATAAATAAAATTTATAAATCTTAATTTTGTTTGGTAATCATGACGGTTTTTTATTTCGCCATCGTCGATGTCTTCACATTAGCTTACATGCACATATACCGCCGGGAGACATTCTCGAATCCACATGCTCTGCACTTCTTACTGATTTTGGCTGCTGATTTTGTTTATGTGTATTTTAACCACCTATATTGTACGCTTTTGGTAGACGTCTCCTGTTGTTGTTTTTTTATTGTAACTGGTGTGCAAAAAACCGCATACAAAAATTATAATTTGGACAGGACCCCTGCATCTCATATTTCTTGAAACAGCGATTCGTTATTGGAAACCTTAATACCTCCAACTTTAAAGCGAATACTATTAATTTCTGATTTAGATATTGTATGACGCTTTCAGTGCTTTTAGACACATAATTTTATTAAACATCTGCACCAAATTTGTTTACCTACAATGTACGATTCATATTGGAGCGGTACCGAAAAGTGAAAGTAGTCTGCTTGCATGTACGCTTCTGGTCTGCGTCACAAAAAAGCTTGTTCATGTTTATTATAAAATTAGGATATAGAACGAGTTGAATTTAACAATTTCATGATAAATGATAAAAGCAAGAATAATTCAGCATGACAGGGTAGGTTAGGCTAAGTATTGGACTTCGATAAGAAAAATACAGAATTTCCATCTGAAAGTGATTCGTTAACGGGTGCGATTCGTTATTGGCAACCTCACTGTATTATTAACATAAAATTAAACTTTTGTAAGTATTAAAAAAAATAATTAGATTACCAAGGAATATTTTAAATTTATTTAAGTCACCATTTAAATGAAAAAAAATGTTTGTCATTACAAGCTTCATCTTTTTTGTTTTAATTTAAAGTACCCAATAATGTCTTTGCCTCTGATTTTATTCCTTAAACTCAAATAGGTAAATCAATAAAACTGCTATTTAAATTGAAAAATTTCATGAATGAAAAAATTATATATTATACCTGGTAATATTAATAAATTATTCCCTTTTTTTCATATATAAAGAAAATCTTATGCAAATGTATATACACTGTACAAGTAACCCCCCCCTCCCCTCTCCGTCCATAGTTAAAGACAAAATGCGCATACATAATATATATAGTAATTTAATTTTGATATTCATATTTTAATTGTAGGATGCCTGGAGAAGGTCCAAAACGATATCCTGTTACTTGAGCTGTTACTTGTTGGTATTGTCAGTGCTGTGCCCATGTGACCTCAATATTGTGGTTTCTTGGCTATGAAAGACACACAAACTTTGCAGTAAGACCTACTCAAGACTGGGCTGACTACCTTGAGGATGCAGAGCTCTGTGCCTCCTGCAGTAATGAATGGCTCATCAGAAAGTGAAATGGGTGCAACGGAAGAGCGACATGAATTGCAACATTGGTTTATTGAGAGTGAACATTATTGAGAGTGAACATTCTGCAGATTATAGGCGTCTCCATATGTGTGAAAATTCTCGAGAGGAATGTTAAACAATATACAATCAATCAATCAATCTGCAGGTTATGATATCCACTGCATTAGACTCCCATTGTTGTTTTCAACAATATAGTGGAAGGCTGTGTATATATTGTTATTCATTAATTGTAAATAGGGATTTTTATGTATCTATGATTTTTAGCTCACCTGAGCCGAAGGCTCAAGTGAGCTTTTCTGATCAAAATTTGTCCGTTGTCTGTCGTTGTCGTAGTCGTTGTCGTTGTCGTCGTTGTCGTCGTCGTAAACTTTTCACATTTTCATCTTCTTCTCAAGAACCACTGGGCCAATTTTAACCAAACTTGGCACAAAGTATCCTTGGGTGAAGAGAAATCAAGTTTGTTCAAATGAAGGGCCAGGCCCTTTTCCAAGGGGAGATAATCATGAATTAGAGAAAAATTAATGGCATTTTTAAAAAATCTTCTTCTCAAGAACCGCTTGGCCAGGAAAGATGAAACTCATGTGGAATCATCTTCAGGTAGTGTAGATTCAAGTTTGTTCAAATCATAACCCCCGGGGCAAGGGTGGGGCCAAAATGGCCGACCCAAGTTTTACATAGGAATATATACGAAAAATCTTTAAAAAATCTTCTTCTCAAGAACCACTGGGCCAGGAAAGATGAAACTCATGTGGAATCATCCTCTGGTAGTGTAGATTCAAGTTTGTTCAAATGATGACCCCCGGAGCTAGGGTGGGGCCAAAATGGCCGACCCAAGTTTTACATAGGAATATATAGGAAAAATCTTTAAAAAATCTTCTTCTCAAGAACCACTGGGCCAGGAAAGATGCAACTCATGTGGAATTGTCCTCAGGTAGTGTAGATTCAGGTTTGTTCAAATGATGACCCCCCTGGGGCAAGGGTGGGGCCAAAATGGCAGACCAAAGTTTTACATAGGAATATATAGGAAAAATCTTTAAAATCTTCTTCTAAAAGAACCACTGGGCCCGGAAAGGTGAAACTCATGTGGAATTGTCCTCAGGTAGTGTAGATTCAAATTTGTTAAAATGATGACCCTTGGGGCAAGGGTGGGGCCAAAATGGCCGACCCAAATATAACATAGGAAGAAATATCAAAAATCTTTAAAAATCTTCTTCTCAAGAACCACAGGGCCAAGAAAGATGAAACTCATATGGAATCATCCTCAGGTAGTGTAGATTCAAGTTTGTTCAAATGATGACCCCCGAGGGCTAGGATGGGGCCAAAATGGCCGACCCAAGTTTTACATAGGAATATATAGGGAAGCCTTTTAAAATCTTCTTTTCAAGTACTTCAAAGCTATGATTAGTGTTATTTATATGGAATCATACTCAGGTAGTGTAGATTCTAGTTTGTTCAAATGATGAACGCCTGGGGGGGTGGGGTAAATTCAAGCCCGATGTGCTCAGGTGAGCGCTGTGGCCCCTGGGCCTCTTGTTTTTCTGTTTAAATAGTGATTTCTTAACATTTGTTATATAATCGAGAAATTAAAATATAGTACATTGTACATCCCAAAAACATATTAGATTCATTGCATGAGTTTAACAAGTTCGGTTGTAAATATTGAAAGATTAATTATGTACATTGACAAATGAAATGATTTGTTATTATCATATGATTATACTTCATGAATAATTGTTATCAAAATTAATATACTGATGTAAAATGCATAATGCATCACAAAATGTTTCTCAGATAATAGTAACAATTATAGTTTATTACGCAATGTGTTTATTTGCATATTGAACTTTTTAATAATTAACATGACTATATACAAGTACTTGTTATTTTTTGTAATACAATGTAATTACAAAACCTTTCCAGTCAAACATGTACTAGTATAACTAATTCTTTGATGCTTATTATGAGTAAATGTAGTGTATAAGGCATGAGTGGTGTGATGTTAAACTTCTATGATCTTTTTGGTAAAAGTATAGGTGGGTGATGGGAGTTCTGGAATTTGTTTATGCAAACTGAAATCCCTTATTGTTATTTTTGTCAAGTTTAATGAATTGTTATTAAAAATGTTAGTTGAATACATTTCTTGTTTGTTCACTTTGTGCATTCAATGTATTTTTATGTTAAATACATACAAGCAAATTCAAAGAATTGTGGTGCCCCGCTTTCGGTGTCTTTGTGAGTGAGATGTTATTTTTTCTGACATATTGTGTCTAATATGAACACCCTATCATATGTCATTTATTTAGAAATTATCATTGAAATTGATTTTTTTAAAGGTTGAAAACCCTAATCCTGACCGTTAAAAACTTATGGCCAAAGTGAAAGTTTTTAAAGTAGGTCAACTCCAAGGTCAAGATCAAAGGGTCAAAGTTGTTGATATCCAATTAAAGCTCCTGCCACAAAGAATATATATGTGAAATATGAAAGTCTTATTATCTACCGTTCAAAAGTTTTGACCAAGGTTAAAGTTTTTTAAAAGTAGTGAAAACTCCAATATCAAGGTCAAAGGGTGAAAGTTGTTGGTATCCAATGTAAGGTCTTCTCAAAGGATTACATATGTGAAGTAGAAAGCCCTAGCTCTCACATTTCAAAAGCTATGGTCAAGGTTAAAGTTTATTCATAAGTACGTAAATCTCAAAGGTCAAGGTCAAAAGGTAAAGGTTGTTGGTATCCAATGAAAGGTCTTGACTCAAAGAATACATATGTGAAAAATAAAAGTCCTAGTATCTACTGTTTAAAAGTTGTGACCAAGGTTAAAGTTTAAAAAGTAGTTAAAAGTAGTTAAAAGTCCAAGGTCAAGGGGTAAAAGTTGTTGGTATCCAATGGAAGGTCTTTTTACAAGGATTACATATGTGAAGTATGAAAGCCTTAGTCCTCACCGTTCAAAAGTAATGGTCAAGGTTAAAGTTTTTTCATAAGTACGTGAAACTCCATGGTCAAGGTCAAAAGGTCAAAGTTGTTGGTATCCAATGAAAGGTCTTCTCAAAGGATTACATATGTGAAGTAGAAAGCCCTAGCTCTCACATTTCAAAAGCTATGGTCAAGGTTAAAGTTTATTCATAAGTACGTAAATCTCAAAGGTCAAGGTCAAAAGGTAAAGGTTGTTGGTATCCAATGAAAGGTCTTGACTCAAAGAATACATATGTGAAAAATAAAAGTCCTAGTATCTACTGTTTAAAAGTTGTGACCAAGGTTAAAGTTTAAAAAGTAGTTAAAAGTAGTTAAAAGTCCAAGGTCAAGGGGTAAAAGTTGTTGGTATCCAATGGAAGGTCTTTTTACAAAGATTACATATGTGAAGTATGAAAGCCTTAGTCCTCACCGTTCAAAAGTAATGGTCAAGGTTAAAGTTTTTTCATAAGTACGTGAAACTCCATGGTCAAGGTCAAAAGGTCAAAGTTGTTGGTATCCATTGAAAGGTCTTGCCACAAAGAATACATATGTAAAATATGAAAGTCCTAGTACCTACTATTCAAAAGTTATGGCCAAAGTAAAGTTTGGAATTTTTGTGTAAAAGTGGATTAAACTCAAAGGTCAAGGTCAAAAGGTCAAATTTGGTGGTACCCAAAGAAAGGTCTTGTAATAAGGAATACACAAGTGTAATATGAAAGTCATAGCTCCACTAAATCAAAAGTTATGGGCAAGGTTAAAGTCTTTGTGACGGACAGACTGACAGACATAGACTGACAGACAGATGAATAAGATTTAATGTCCCCCCGCTTTCGCGAAAACTGGGGACAAAAACAACTGTTTTACATTAAAATCCGTTTTTTCACCACTTTTAGCTAAAAAAATGGTTTCTATTCACATGTTTAAGATCATTTCTGTTGTATTTGTATTAAACATCCATCTTTTATTTCTTTAATCATATTTACAGGGGAAAAAAATTATTAAGAATTTCCAGAAATCAGTGAAAATAGTGTTATTTTTGTATTGACCCCAAAATGTCTTAATAGTGGTTTTTTTCATCAAAATATGTCTAAAAAGGTGTGATTCAATCATAATTCTTTTAATATTTATGATATTTTGTCCATTATGGTTGGGGCATATTTAGGGTCTTAATGCCCCTGATTCTTTTCATCAATTTTACAACATATTTTCTTTGGAAAATATCGCGGGTATGTTAAGGAAGTATGTAAGTCATTTTTCGGGAAATTAAGACTTTTTAAAGAAAAGTATAAACAAATACTCGGCCACAGGGGATGCAACAT
>NW_026939665.1:0-9390 GCF_032062105.1 Saccostrea cuccullata | reverse complement strand
ATTAAAATGCCTGTAAAATTATGTGCCGCCTGGGCGGAAATAGTAAACAAACCCTTTTCAGGTACTGATTAGTTCAACCCAAAAATTATTCGTATGATAAGCATCACAGCGAGACTCGGGAACAAAAATGGCGGACACATTTCTTTTACGAATCGTGTTCAGCTTTAAAAAACACCCTACCTCCTCCAATAGGAGATATTTCAAGAGAAAAATTAATGGCATCACTGAAAAATCTTCTTCTCAAAAACCAATGGTCCAGGAAATATAAGATTTAAAGAATTATTTTCAGGTTGAGTAGATTCAATTTTCTTCAAATCAGGTCGGGACAATTAAATTTGTCAATACTAAACTGACTTTTGCTTTCTAAGTTTCTTCCTAGCGACAGTTCTCAGGTGAGCGATGTGGCCCCTGAGCCTTGTGTTTTTAATGTGATGTTATGTATGATATTACAATAATACATAGACATATCTAATTTTTCATAATTATTTCATTTCATAAAAATAAGCGAAAAAATCTGTTTAATCAGAAAATTTGAATCAGTTCAAGTACTATACAGTTCGTATGACCAAGACACACTCTTATAATTAAATAGTTTAACAAGTCCATTACTTTCTCCAAGCCAAAGAGTAGACTTATATAGAGATAAAGACATTGGATCATTCACATCTTTCTCTGTCAGTAAGTACCTCAAGAATTCTCCTTCACGACTCAGCACATGAACGCAATGGTTACTTCCGTCAGTAACAAGGATGTTACAACAGGAGTCATATACGACATCATACGGTGTAAAATCTTCCACCTTCCCTCCATAGACTGACTTCTTCCTACCGTTCCGAGACAAAATCACTAGTTCACCTGAGGTGGAACTCTTCTGGTTTACAACGCAAATTTCAGCGTACCTGTTTTGCGTGACTCTCCATGGGTATGTAAATAGCCTGTACTCGCTGTCCTTCTCAAATTCTATTTCATGGTTGAGATCCCCCATTATCGACATATGCCTAAGCAAACGTCTACTCTGTGAATTTAAAAGAAACTTATCAGATTCACTGTTATCAAACTCTTCTCTCAAGGTAATCAAAAGTCCACTACGTCCATCACGAGATTTACAAATTCCTACTGGTACCAGAGGATGCGCACTGAAGACTGTCGAACGAGATCCTGAGGAGGAGATACAGCTTATGCAGTTACTGCTGGCATCAGTGATATATGCACGACCGTCGTCCGCGACACATACATCATCGGGATCTATGTTAAATTTCTGTTTTTCTTCGCCATTTTTGTCAACTTGTTCAACGTAACTGGATTTGATATTTTTTAAGAAGCATTCGTCTGTGTTCAGAGCCTCTAGAATTGAGATTCCATTACATCCATGTTGAAATTCACAAGATTTTTCTGCACCTATATCATCTAAATTTATAGTTTGTCCAATCATTTGTTCCAGTTCCTCATTTATGATTTTCCCCTTTCTGTATCTCACTGAAAGGTGTATGTTTCTTTCATCAATGTCCGTTTCTGATAGCATTTTTCTTAGCTCTCTGTGGTGATTTACCAAACTAAGCTCCGACGTAGTGCTATATTCTTCTAGGAACTCAACTTTCTCAGCAAGGATTTTTCGTTTCTCTAGTAAATTTGATTTCAAAATCTCAATCTCTTCATTCTTTTTCTTTTGGTTTTCTCTTATTTTTTTCTCCCGATAGATCATAATTTCTGATAATTTAGTTATGATCTCATTATTATGCATCCTTAGATTGTTTATTTCCGACTCACATTGGTTTTCAATTTCCTCAATCCGTTTCGATGTTTTCTCAATGTGCTTATCGATGTCAGGCAGTTTTTCATTTTTGACATAATTAAGAATTTGAGAGAGTTCTTTTCTCTTTTCTGTTGAAGCTCGAACTAGTGTGACCCAATTATGAGATCCGTGGTCACACCTTGTACAGTCAGAACAAAGACATAGATCACAATCCTCACAAAACACATCAATGATTGCATTGTGCTTTACACACGTTTGTACACAATCCTGTGCCATTACGATTCCAGAATTTAGGAATTCGCCTGCCTGCAAACCACAATAGTCAGAAAATAGTTGTTGGTCTAATGGCGTCTCAACATGTTTCGGGCTTGTAAATCAATCCAAGTCTTCTGTAAACTTATATGAGGGACCTAACTTTAAATTCCCCAAACCTGATAAGGCATCGAAATAAAAATGCACAAAATTCAATCATCTTCTTACGGAAGCCGGTAAGTGTCAGTTGGAAAAATATTTTTTCTGGCAGCTGCTAGATGTAATATGGGGGCCAAAATAACGGTCATATATTTTCATTATATATGTATTTATGAATTTTCAATGATTGTTCACTTATTCCTCCTCACCATACAACATATGTGACATTATTTTGAAATTTCGCATGACTATGACATAGAATTTATACTTTGAGGCAGAAAACATAGAGTGGTATAACACTGAAAAATGTGAACATCAATGAAGAAATATATTGTTTAAAACATCCAATCATTCCGTTTACAGGTCGGACGACCACGACACACTCTCATAATTAAATACCCCATGTAGCACAAAACGTTTTCATAACATATTATATTCCATATTATTGTTATTCCAAAACGCTTTTGACATAATGTTTTAAAAATGTTTTTATAACGTTTATCTAGGTTATAATGACGTTTTTAGAAAACGTTTCTCAAAAACATTTTTAAAATGTTTTTAATAAAGTTTAATACTGGTTGGAAGGAAGTTTTTAGAAAACATTTTTCCATATCATTTTTATAATGATTATAAGAATCATTTTTTATTGCTTAAAAAGCATTATATAAAAATGTTTTCACATTCCATTGTTTGGGAAAAACTATTCTAAAAATTCTTGATATGATATTAAGAGTATAAACAGTGTGTTGTGTACGTTGACTCAAATATTAAGCATATTTATTTTTAAATTGAATGAAATTTATCATAAATTCTGATTACAAATGATACCAGAAAACATGAATATAACATTGTCTTAAAATGTTTGGAAAACGTTATTAAAACGTTATAGAAACTACAAACATTTCTATATTTCAATTCTTAAAAAATATACATTAAGCATTTACTCTTTTGATTGTTTGTTATTAATTACAGGGTGATATCTTTTAAAGCATATTAAATAAAAATGAATTTAAACAAAAATGTGTTGTTTTTTTATTCTGTTCTTTTGTTATTGTTTTATACATGTTATATGCCACATTGATTCCTTAAAAAATCACTTCGTGAAAAAATGTATAAAAAATTCTTTTAGGTATGTTTGAATGTTCCAGACAACAATGCATTACGGAGATAGATTTATTTGAATACTGTTCGTTATCTCCATATCCCTATTAGTATATATTTTATAGAACTGTTGCCAAAAACACACGCTTTCCTTGCATTTTTCGGATTTATGATAATTAATAGTTTTTAAACCTTCTGAAGTTATCCTTTATATCTTTGTTTTTCAGAAGCAAACAAAGAAGTCCAAGTGCCAAACAGAGGATTTTCAAAGGAAGAGGGATATTGTAATTTTTTTTCTAATTTCAATTGTGTCAAATCTTCTCTGTTAAGAAGACTGTTATTGACTGTGTGGAACTTCATGGATTACATTTGTGAAATAGTTTAAACCACAATTCTTCTCTGTTAAGAAGACTGTTATTGACCGTGTGGATACATTCGTGAAATAGTTTAAACAAAATAAAACTATAGGAAGTAAAATAATTTTCTGTTGTAGATTTTTTTTTTATCCTTTAAACATGTTAGAAATATCCTGAAAACGTTGCTAAAAATTTTTGAAAAGGTTTTCAAAATGTTTTCAAAACATTGCATGACAATGTTTTTGAAGAACGTTAGGATAACGTTTAACAAACCATACAAAATAACATTGTTTTGAAAACGTTTTAATAACATTGTAGTGCTACCTGGGACTTTTAAAACTCCATTACTTTCTCCAAGCCAAAGTGTTGACTTAAAAAGAGATAAAGACATTGGGGCATTCAATTCTCTCTCTGTCAGTAAGTACCTTAAGAATTCCCCTTGTCGACTTAACACATGAACACAACAGACAGAGTTACTTTTGTCAGTAGTAAGGATGTTACAACAAGAGTCATATACGACATCATACGGTGTAAAGTTTTCGATCCATCCTTCGTAGACAGATTTTATCTTACCCTTAGCAGACAATATCACTAATTCAGCTGAGGTCAAACTCTTCTGGTTTACAACGCATGTTTCAGCGTACCTGTTTTGCGTGACTCTCCGCGACCACGTATAAAGCCTAGTCTGTCCGTCCTCCTGATATTATATCTCTTGGATGAAGTCACCCGTAAACGACACACGTTTAAGCAGACGTCTGCTTTTCGAATTCAAATAAAACCGATCAGATTTATTTCTATTAAACTCCTCACTCAGAGTGACCAGAAGACCACCACGCCCGTCTCGAGAGTGACCGATACCTAATGGCACTAGAGGATGAGTACTGAAGACTGTCGACCGAGATCCTGAAGAAGAGAAACAGCCGATGGAGTTACTACCTTTGTCAGTGAAATAAACATGGCCGTCGTCAGCAAATTAACACACATATCATTAGGAACTATGTTGAACTTCTGCTTCTTATCGCCTCTTTTGTCCACTTGTTCTACATAGTCGGAATTACATGCTTTCATGTAGCATTTGTCGGTATTCAATGACTCAAGAACAGAGATTCCATCACGTTCATATTTAAATTCACCGGATTTTGTTGCATTTATGTTCTCTAAATTCAAAGTTTGGCCAGTCATTTGTTCTAGATATTCATGATTTACTTTCCCTGGTTTGTATCGAATTGATAGTTGTCTGTTTGTTATATCAAATTCTGTGTCAGACAGTATCTGTTTCAGTTCTCTGTGATGGTTCACCAAACTATAATCACACAATGTGCTGTTTTCTTCTAGGAAATTTACTTTGTCAGCAAGAAGCTTTCTTTTCTCCAATAAACGAGTTTTAAAAACGTTTGCCTGTTGATTCTTTTTTGTTAGATTGTCTTTCATATTTTTCTCATGGTGTTTTATAATTTCTGACAATCTGGCTACGATATCATGATTATGCTCCCAAAGCTCCTTTATTTGCGTCTCATATTGATTTTTGTTCTCCTCTATCTGCTGTGATGTCTTCTCTAATTTATCATCAATGCATGGAAGCTTTTCCTTCTTGATGTACCCCAGGATTCGAGAAATTTCGTTTCTTCTTTCTGCAGAGGCCCGAAAAAGAGAAACCCATTTATGATATCCATGATCATTTTTTACACATTGAGAACAGAGAAATTTATCACAATCCTCACAAACTATATCGATGATTTCAGTGTGCTTTGAACACGTTTGGACACTCTCTTGTGCCATCATCACCAACTATTACGTCATGGCACATACATTGTATTCATCAAAAGTGTTACTCGGTTGCAAGATATCGCCCTCTGGATGCAATTGTCAAAGAACGCTTCAGCTTTATTTTGGAGCTGCGAATTAAGAATTTCCTGAATTACACTACAGGACCAAGATACCGCTTCTTCAGTCAAGAGCTTGTAAACCGGCGTCGCAGTAGATAACTGATGCCAAACTTTCAAAAAGAATGGTGAACTCAAGATAATTTAATATCCCAAGATTACTATAGTAAATTAAAGTAAAGAAAATCTGGCAAAGAGAACCCAATCATCATTGTAACAGAGGCAGAAAACGTATCCAAATATGCGCTTTTTTAGAAAATAAATTCGTTGTGTTTTCTTTTGCAATCTACTTAATCACAAACAGATAAGCTGGGTTGTGACAGAACATGCAGGTAACTTAGATTAAAAATTATTCTATTATATTAGCAATAAATGTACCTGATTTGTCGTTTATCTAATTTCAGATCATATGAAGCAAAATTTGTCCAAAATCTTATACTTGGAAAGACAAAATTACTTGCTATGGCCTTCAACTCAAAATTTGTATATATTGACGACTTATTGTCAATGGTTATTATTATAATTATGTCATATCCCTATGAGCTTAAAAGAAAAGATACCACAGAGTCAGACAAATCTCTTTCATATTTTAAATATTTTACTTGAAATATGGCAATATTACAACCAAGCTCTATGATAAACGTGATTACTATTACTTTTTAATCGTCAACTTTTCTTAATTATGCAGCAATATACTTTCATCACCTGTAATTGTCAATTAAATTAACGATGTTTATTTTCATTCTTATATCGATGAGATATATCCCGGTGAGGTTGTCCTTGTGTCGCAGTGGTTTGAGCGTTTGCTTTAGAGTCGAGAAGTAAGATCTTTGCGTCGCGGGTTAGAATCCAACTTTGGGACGTGGAGATCGACGGTCCTTTCGATGAGAACATATAAAAAGAGGTCCCATATCGCATTAGGTAATGGATGAAAAATTCTTGAAAGGGAGTAATACACACTATACAATCAATAAATCTAATCCCGGTGAGCTTGAGATAAAAGATACCACAGAGTCTGACACATCTGTTTCATATTTGGAAATTTTACTTGAAAACGACGTTTATGGTAATCTAACAAATAAGCTTTATGATGAATTTATGACATTAACTTAAGTTTTGAATTATCAACTTCACTTACTTCTGTAGCAACACACCAACGTACGGGGTTTATATACTGTATACAGGGTTATTTTTGCCCCGTGTTATTTTCGCTCTTTCACACTTGCGAAAAATTTCGCCCACTCTAAATTCACCCTGTCAAAGTTTTGTTTAAGAAATTATACTGTATTCATTGAATTCGCCTCGTTTTAAATTCGACCAAATGAGGGTAGGGCGAAAGGGGCGAAAATAAAACGGGGGCGAAAATTTCCCTGTATACAGTACCTCAGTTGATTAGATATGCAAGAGCATGTTCTGTGTAGGTACAATTTCGGAAGCGAGGTAAATTATTAACAAACAAATCGATGAAACAAGTATAGTAGCAGACTCGTTTAAATTCATCATTTTGGAATGTATACAGTGACCTTATCAGCAAATACAATTTATCATTGCGTCAAATGCAGACTGACTTTTTCAATTCTTATTGTCAGGCATTAATTTATACGCTGAGTTGACGACGGATTTTTTATGTCCCAATTGTGATAAGGAACACACGACGGGTGTTACCGATCGGCAGGGGATACTCACTCCAACTTTGCACCTGATCCCACCTCTGATGTTTTGGAGGTCCGTGTCGGCTCCGCTCCTATCTTGTGTTGTTAAATGGACTTTTTAGCTCAAAAAGTGTTCGTTATCAACATTTTACATTTCAGTATATTGGAGAAGTGGGATCTGATGCCATGGATGAGTGGGCATCCCATGCCAACCGGTCACATCCGCCTTGTCATGGTCGGGAAATAACGGAAAATCCATCGTCAATTTAGTGTGTAAATAATGGACTAACAATTAGTATGAAAAACGTCAGTCAGCATTTAACTCACTGATAAATTGCATTTGCTGACAAGGTCATTGTATCGACCATAGAGCTTACTAAATTATGACTTTAAACGAGATCGATAATATTTTAGTATCATCAACTTGTTTGTCATTAATTTACCTTGTTTTAGAAATTGTACATACATAGAGCAATCTCCTGCGTATCGAATTGAGATACATAAACTCAAGATGCAGTTGATGAAGGTATATTGCTGCAGAAGTAAGGGAAATTGACGATTGAAAAGTTAAAGTCATCAATTTTATCTTAGAGCTTGGTTGTTAGATTACCATGAACGTCTTTTTCAAGTTCATGAAAATTATTCAAAATATGAAACAGGTGTGTCAGACTCTTTGGTATCGTTTATCTCGAGCTCACCGAGATATATCATATCGACATAAGAATGGAAAAATACATTGTTACTCGACAATACGTCGTCGACATATATAAATGTGCGTTGAAGGCCACAGCAAGTGTATTCTTCTTTTCATGCACATGATTTTGATTAAATTCTGCTTCATTTGAATAAAAATCTTTAGGTCTGGTAATAATGAGGCGTATTTCATACCAATAGGAATTCAAATGGATTGTTTGAATACCTGGACTCCAAAAACCACATAAATATTGTCAATCAGAAACTTAAGCTTCTTTTTTATGTCAACTTCAGAGTACTTGTGCGTGCAATCAGTAAGTGTTTTAACAAAATAATTTTGCAAATGACCAATTAATGACAAGGTAGGTAAATATTTGAGTTCAATTTTTATTGAAAAATCAGCTGTCGGTTATATTAAAAACCTAGACTTTACTTTATCGTGGGGATTGGTTGTGTATAAAGTTCTAGAGTCGTAAGTATTTATAAGCTATTGATTTACGCAAAATCTTGAGATTTCAAATGTTCCAAAAGAATTTTTAAATTCTAATTTATCCCACTTCTCGAATATATTGTTGCATACTACCCTTGAAATATTTTTTCACTTCTGTTAATATCTTAGTGAGGAGTAAAGTAAGAGGCTTTGTTGAACATTTATTGGGACCCATGTGTCTTTGTTTGTAAGGATTTTATGAATAAAGCTTAATTTCATTTTTCTTTGAGTTTGCACTTTGTGACTGAACTTTTTGTTAAATATATCAAATTCCTTGAAAAAATATTTAATCAGACACAAAATTATCTTTAAAACAAATCGTTTAAATGTTTGGATAAGCTGTCGCCACTTGCAATCCAGTCTTGTGTGCTACGTCGTAAGTCTGGATTTGAAGTGAATTTCCCGCCATTGTGAAGGAGCAGCTCGCATTTGGCCGGGTCAGTGCGCATGCGGTGTAGATGGCGATGTCAAACTCCGGACTAACACCAACAAAGAAGGATCCCTTGGCTTTAGACAGACCATTCCATGTAAATCTTGCAGCAACGATATTGAGAGGCTAAAACCAAAACACACTCATAATTCAAAATATCAAGATTAAAATGTAACATGAGATGGAATTTTTGATAATTCAGTACGTTCAGTATAAGATTTTCCCCATAGAGCAGAGCTTTACTTTGTTTCCTTATAACTGCCTACAACATAAAGCCTTTGAATTTCGTTTCAGTAAATTTTAATCGTTGTTGCAAACTTTCTTGCAACCATAAATAGTATGAAAGTTAACTTGAAGAAAAAAAAATGTGTACAGTATCTTTCATAAAATTTTGAATTTATTACAATACAAACCTTCAAGTTCTAAAATAACATTTTTTTTTTAAAAATAGAAGCTTAATTAGTCACAGTAGAAAAATATTTTTTGTTACATATGATGTATGTAAACAAAAAATCCTAACTCATTCCTGCTTAGCAGCTTTTAGCTTTTTTGAACACTGTAAAAGTATTTTTTTTTCTAGTCATTGAATCTAACTTTGGTTCCAATTATCTGCAGTGTCAG
>NW_026939664.1:0-9329 GCF_032062105.1 Saccostrea cuccullata | reverse complement strand
AACGACCGTTAAATATAGTATTACAGATGAAAACTATACTTAACGAATCGTTAACTATACTTAACAAATCGTTAACTATAGTTTACGGTTTGTAAAACTATAATTTACAGTCAATAAACCTAGTTTATCAATTGTGAAACTAGGTTTATCTCATTTTTTTTGTGAATTTGGCGTGCCATACACAAATGATAGTTTTCGGTGTTAAGTATAGTTTACGGTTGTGAAACATAGATTATCGCGTTAACTATAGTTTACAGATGTAAAAAATAGATTAACGTTGTTAACTATAAGTCCGTAAACTATAGTTTGCAACTGATAAACCTAGTTTATCGATTGTGAAACTATCATTAGCTCATAGTTTACAGTCCGTAAACTATAGTTTACAACTGATAAACCTAGTTTATCGATTGTGAAACTATCATTAGCTCATTTTTGTGAATTTGGCGTGCCATAGATTAACCTAGTTTATCGATTGTGAAACTATGTTTAGCACATTTTTGTGAATTTGGCATGCCATAGTGTATCCTTAAATGTATCAATCATGTAAGTTTGCGTAATATAATGCTTATAGTTACTAGGAAATGAGATCTGCTGAAAAACTTGAACCTGCTAACTTATCCAGAAAATGTACGTTAGATCCAGATTCTGAAGCAAGTCAATTAGCAGAAATGAGACATCCACGAAAACTTTGACTGCTCTCAAATCATTCTTTTCATTCCTAAGCTGAAATTGCAGCATCTGAAACCTTGACTGGTGCAATGAAACACGCTAGAAGAATTTCCCATGCATTTCTCTAGATCTTCTTTGAAAGAAAACTGCATCAAAATGCTGACACTGAGGGTATCACATAAACACCCGCTAACTTCGTCAAGGTGAGCTTAAAATAACCACTTCATTGACTTAAATTAAAAAGTTCATAGGTCAAGGTCGACATTTTCTTTGGTGCTTTCATCCTTTTTTCCATAAACAAGGGATACAAATTCCCTTTGCATCTTCCATCCTTACTCTTTTCATTAAGTAGGAGACACAAATTCCTGAATTACATGTACTTTGATTAATGATGGTTCGTGTAGTTCCTAATATTGCCAACCCTAAACCTGGGACCTGTGAAAAAACGGGAATCCACTTAAGAACCTTTCACTTCAGATCTTCTAAAACATATACCATCAAAATTTCACCAGGTCTTCATGATCTTTCCTTGAAAGTGGGTGTGGCCCTTCATTTGCAAAAGCTCAACTTCCCTTGACCCAAGTATATTTTCTATCAAGATTGGTTTAATTTACACCTTTGTTTCTAGGAGATAAAATGTGAAGAATTCATTCAATGCCTTAACCCACGAATAATTTCCATATGGACAAACAAAGTAGAAATCCTAATCAGAAACGTTGTCTCAGATGAGATAAGAAGAAAATTCTAAATAAGAAAAAGATCAAGATCAAGACAATTAACAATAAATATTTTAATGCTAATATTCACAATAAAACTAAACACAGTAATAAAATGTGCATAAAAATGTAAATCAAGGACAGCAACAAAGAATTTGAAGAAGCTTGATTAAAATCAGTTAACATTTTTCATTGTAATCTAAATCACAATTTTCTCCAATCATTTAAATTGCTGATTTAAAAAAAATGCAGATTATAATAATCCCCTGTTCCTATGAATTCTTGAAAATGTTGAACTTAAATTTTGGAATGAAAAGCCATTATAAATTGCATTGCTTTAAAATTATGATACACAACCAAGCACTTTGTTTCATTCTCAGTTAGTGATCAAAACCCCATTTAAGCAGTATGAAGCCTTTTATACACATGTTCACGATGACTCTGATTCAGAACAGGATCCAACACTCTTTGAACTTCTTCTATTCTTCGCTTAAATCGTTCTCTATCCCTCGCATATTCCTCCCAGTGTCCTTTGCGGTTCCATTCGTCTGCTTCATGCATTTCTGTGAGATTCTCTGCTGTTGCAAAATGAACCTGAAAAATAGAAATATTCATCTTTGACTTTACTCAGTTTTTTAATAATCTATTGTACCATTATCTAAATATCAGAAAAAATGTACAAAATAATATGGAAGCAATCCCAAATTATATTAATTTCATCAAGTACACTTTCTTTTACCATTATGAGATAACCCAACTAATCAGATTTCCCAGATACATACCTTCTTATTTTCCAGCGGAGCATCTTTTGGACTGGATTCTTGGGACCCAATCTGCCAGGCACGGTTTGCTGCACTGACAGCTTGGCTGACCTCTTGGCCTGGACTAGAACTGGTAGGAAAAATGGCTTTCTCACAGAAACTGAAAGGGCCGGCAAATTGAAAGTCAATATCGTCCTCCATAGACTCGGAGGAATCTTCATCACTGTCAAATGAAAAATCACTCTCACTGTCTAAAATGGAATGTGGATCACAATTTCCCATGATAAAGGCTATGGCACTAGCACCACAATTAGAAGGGTTTCCATCCTCCAATTTTCTTTTTTGACCCTGATCACATCTGAAAGTCTTTGAATGTTTGCTGCTTTTCCTTCGACTGCGTTTTTTATTGGAAGGGCGACATTTTTTATTCATACTACGCTGAAATAACACAGCATGTGGTTCATTATTTTGGCACTGATGAGCAGAATCTTCATTATCTTTGACCATTTGTTTGCTGTCATTGCAGTTTAATTCACCATTGGTGGCACAGGTATTTTCACATTCAATGTCCATGCCTTGCAATGACTCATCTCCAATATTCTTGGAACATGTATTGCTAGCACTGATTTTCACATCATCAGTTGCTAATAGATCTAAAATTTCTTCTTGAAGTTTTGAGCTTTCTGATTGAATTTCTTCACATATTTCATCATCCCAGTTGTCTAGTACTGTCACCGTGTTTGATGGAGATAATTTATTCTCGGAATCCCGCCTTCCAATGTTGAACCAGTCTGGTTTTGATTTGTCTACTTCTGTGTCATCTGAACTGAGAGCTGTACCATCATTTAAGGCATTTTCAATTGCGACACTTTCACCAAGACTTAAATTACACATATGACTAGATAAACAATCTTTACTGTCATTATATTTGGCTTTCTCCTCTTTCTTCTTTTCAGAATTTCTTTGTACCTCTTGTTGAGTCCTCTCAGAGTTATCACATTTTTGCTTTTTGCGTACTGAATCATCCTCGGACTTTGTAGGCCGAGCACACGACTTTTCACCCTCAGGAGATGACTTCCTAGGTGGAGCTTTCCATCCATATCGGAAATAACGATTGCTTTTTTTTCCTGTCCTATGGCTTTGACATTTCACAAACTGCTTTTTGGCCGATTCAGTTTGGTGTGGAAAGGCATTGACAACTGCAGGGTGAAACTGGAGATAAGGCAGTTGAAAATGACCATGATGCAATGTTTGGTGTTGAGAAATAGAACTACATGCATTCAAGCCAAGGCACCCAGCTAAGCCCTGAAAACTTCCAAAACAGGAAGCTAAGGGCATGTTTTTCGAGTCACTGTTTTTAGCTGCCATATTTTTATCACAAGCAAAATCACAAGAATCATGTAGCATCGGAAAGTCCGACATACTACCAACAAAATTATCCTTTGAAAAATTGTTTTTTTGCATAATGCCACCAACAGTTTTTGCAAAACAAGAAGCCATGCTGTTGTTATGATTCTCTCTCTTACAAAGTGTGTTACCCGTACTATCAAGCCTTAAAAGACTTGGCACAGTTCGTCCACCGACTGATGTACTATCACAGCGGTCTGTTCTACAGAACCAATTCTTAGTTTTTCCATATGGATTCATGACAGACACAAAGAATCCTTAAAGTCTCGTATTCATGTCCCTGTCTTATTTTCGTCTTCTTCGGGTAGCAAGTCTTTTAGTCTTTCACTATATTCCGCGGGGATAAATTCGACACACTCAAATGGATTATGAAATGGCCACCTACACATAGACCTAGCAAATGCGGACGTTGTTTCTCTCCAATCTTGGTGATCCGTTTTCTTTATAACAGAGCACTTACTACTTTCTGATTCGTTTGAATTATTAGAGACACTCTTAGAATCCTTCATAGATCGATTCATGTTTTCATTCCGTTATTGTGAACTTTAGAAATTGAAATGATTGTAAACTCATCTTGTCATATGTTTTCTCGGTAAAATCATTCTCGGAAGTTCCGGAAAATTTCCGCTTAACTAAAAATACTTCCGAATAAAAAATAGAACTCGATAAGTGAGAATTACTTTCTTTATACTTTTTCTTTCTTAGCTGAAGATATATAACATTCAATTTAGCATTTTAGAAAAATAAATCCAGTTTGGATTTATATTTTAATTTTGAGATTAATCATTTTTGTTGAATTTTCATGCGTAGTGATCCCATGCTAAAAATATGTGAGAATGCCGATTGATGATTGCATCATGCATTCCAAAATGCAAATATAATAATAGGAATGGTCAATAGCTGTATGAATTGCTAAAATGACAACATATATATTGCAAACAATAAGAAATTGGACAACAAAAATCCTTAGTTTCATTTTAAAACGCACTTCTGAAAAACAATCTAGGCCTATATTTAGAAATGACGTTTGTTCTATTTTTATATTTCAATGAAAATAAGTAAATTTTGTTTTCTTTTCATTATACGGTTGTTTAAAAAATAACTACTGAAAATTTTGAAATTTTAGAAAAATGAACTATTATAAACTCTGGATCATTTTAGAAAATTTGAATTGTTTTTATTTTAAGTGTTACACGGACCGAATTTCAAATGTTCTAATTTCAAATAACCTAAACACTTTGAGTTTACTTTGAATATAGCTGCAGATCTGTAGCTCTCCGAAAAAATATATATTGATAAACCGGAGAGTTACAGTGCCACCCATTGAAAAAACTGTATATTTATTGCGCACAAAAAAGTGCGCTCAGTTCTTGATTAATTCTTCCAAATTCTTACCTCAATTGCAAAAAATGGAAGATTTCAAAAAATTCCTCTCTCCTCTATCAAGTACTCCCGTAGTTGAAATCTGAATGAAGCATAATGAACCGAATTATCTTAGAAACAAAAATGGCAGTATAAATAAGCGAAATGTTCTATGATTGCTTTATCAGGACCAAGAGGACCATTAACAACATATTATGAGGAATGTTTTGTTGTGGAAAGAGTCAAAGAATTTGTTAGGAACATACGGTTAATAATATTTTGAGATTACAGTTTTAAAAACATGGAGAAATAAATCGAGAACCGAACGCACTTTTTTGTGCGCAATAAATATACAGTTTTTTCAATGGGTGGCTCTGCACGTAGCTCTCCGGTCTATCAATATTTTTTCGGAGAGCTACAGATCTGCAGCTACTTTGAATACCCAAAATCCGATTTTAATTTTGAATATAAGTTCAATATTTTAAGTCACAGGCACCTGACGTTACTTATTTTTCTTTTAATAAAAAAAAATATACACATAACCTGACGTTACTTATTTTTCTTTTAATAAAAGTTTATTATTAGGTATGTGTATATTTTTTTTATATTAAGTAACATCAGGTGCCTGTGTTCTAAGTATCTAAAAGCTCTTTTGCTTATCCAAAAATCGAGGTTTTGAAATAGTTTTAAAGATCAAACCAGGTTTGGAATTGATATTTTGGATATTTGAAGTAAACTTCTAAAATCTCAAAGTGGTTTGGTTTTTGAAATTTGAATGGTTGAATAGAAATTCCAAATATCTAAATCGTTTTGAAAGTTGAAATTTAGAAGTTTGAAGTTAATTTAAAAATAGCAAAAGATGTAAAATGGTTCTTAATTTTAGATTGTTTTAAGTGTAAACTTTTTTTTCAGCAAACGATAGCTTAAAAGTCGAACGTTTAAAATAGAAAAATCGTTTTACGAAATTTGCATTTTGAACATTTTAGGTAAAAATCTATTAAAATTTTAAAACCTGTTCGGAAATTTAAAATTTAAAATTTTTGAACTAAAATATTTATTAACTTTCAATTTACCAAATTAGTTTGAGTTTTTGAAATTTATATATTTAAACTAGTACATTAACATTCTAAACTCAAAATCATTTTAGTTTGGTGACCTTCATCGAAATGCAGAGAAAACATTTCAACCCACGTAAAAAAAAATTGACAAGGAAAAAAAGGAAATTGCCCCAACTTAAAAAAAAATCCTATTTCGTGTGGGTAAAATCTACTACATTACCCTTCTTACAAAAAGTGAGGGGGGGGGGCAACCAGACCTTTCAATGAAAAAATTCAATAGTTAAAAGTTATGTTTGGAAAAAAGTGATCCAGCACAATACCATGATAAAGGTATAATATAGATTGATAAAGATATAGCTTGGTCAATGTAATACACATACTTTGATCAAGGTATTTTATGTAGAAACAAAAACAAAAACAAAAAACCAAAAAAAAATCTTGAAAAATTAAATTTAAATGTCGAATTATGAGTTGTTGTCAGTGTGTTGGCTCGTGCATGAAAAGTAGTCTGGTATCAAAATGACAGAATAAAAGAACGTCTCCTCAAACGACAGGTTTTATACTGATTTCTTTCTGTATGAGTATTTTACTTGCACGAATAAATTTACTGAAAATTTTACAACACAGAACTCGTCTTTCAGTATTTAATTAATTAATTTATTTTTTTAGAATTTTTTTAATTTTCATTATATAAGATACCTTGATCAAGCTATATACCTTTATCAGGGTATTGTGCTGGACCTGTTTATATGAACAAACAAATTACTAGGACAATTCTCAGTTAAGCTAGGACTTTCAGTCAGGCATGGGATTCTCGGTGCTAAGTAGGCCTGATTAACATCTGTCAAATGGCAAATAGATTCTATTTGGTTAAGAAATTTATTAACATCATGAACTTTAAAGATGAGACGACTTAGCTCCACTTATATGCCAGAAGAGACAATGTCATTATTTTTTTGATATGAGACATTATCAAATTTTATTTATTCAATACAATATCGAAAATGTGGTAATGAATTTTTAAATCCACTCTTTTTTAATTTTGCCCTTTGCCCGAGATTAGCACATACATGTACATGTACCATTTCATGGTTGAGTTCGACTTTTCCAAGGTATAAACTGGCTTTCTGAATCAACTGCAACACATCACTTGCACCGAACAACAATAACTCACAGTTCATTTCCAAAGATAAATCAAAGTTAAAAACTAACTACAAGTAAAATTAAAACTTTTTATTTCTTCTACTCTAAGATAAGCCATATTTTTTCAATATACTTGTATATATGTACAATACATTTGCTATTTGTAAACTGTCTACCATTTAAAAAAATGTACATGTGCCTTTTATATTGCAAAAATTTACAAAATGCAAGTAAATGAATGAGAATCTTGATTTACAAATGAAATCCTGATTTACAAATAAATACACTTTTAAAATTCTCTGTCATACAACAGCACAAATAATCATACCTCAGTCTATATCACTAACCTTTTACTGATTCCTTATTGAACATCACAAAATTCAATGTCAATTGTCAAGCCATTACATCCTTGGTGACTTTGTTCCTATCTAGGTACAATATATATACTTCTTTAACTAAATCCCAGATAATTGTCAATGTTTTATGTATTTTAAAAAAGAATTGATGTTGTTGTGATGGTTACTATGGTGACTGTCTCCTTCTGGATGACACCCTTTGTTTGTCAAACCTTGCCTCCATTTCTTCTAAAACCCTGGGATTGTATCGGACCACTAGTCTTACTGTACCTGTAGATAATAAGTATAAAATAAATGAAATAGTCTCTATAATGTTCATGGCTGAAACCATGCCCCAGGTAATTTTATTGGGAATTTCTCCAAGATAGTTGCAAATGAAAGTATTGACAGTAAATTCCATTGTTTCATCATCAAAGTGACTGTGTTTATCTCATCATCACGCTTTAAAATATTTCAAAACACATTGTTAATATAAGCTGGTATTGAAAATCTCTTTTATGAAAGAATCTTGTTCATTATACTGTCCAGTGGTAATCAGAAGTTAGTTAGTGTAGTTCTTTATGCAAATGAATTAGTTTTGACTTATTTACATGTATAACACAAACAAACAAAAATAGTAAAATTAAAAAAAAAAAATAACAAAGATGGTTGAGATTTTCATAGACATATATTTGTAAGTATAATTTGAAAAAAAAAGCATATATTGATGTACATTGTAAAATTACCTTTGGCCTGTTTAAGAAGTTCCACAGCTTTTTCATGATGCTCTCCTTCCACACTCTACAAACCAAAAATATTCAAAAAAAAGTCCAGACTCCATTTACCATGTTTATTTCAAGAACTACACAGATATGAAACCTCATGCAAAAATTATTTTGTCAATCATTCATTTATCTAACTCAAACTTCGCCTGACTAAGACTAGCATTATACTTGGACATTTACAGTTAAACTTTTTTTTCTAAGAATATAAAATACTTACAACCCCATTTACAGAAAGTAATTGATCACCACGCTTCAAGCCACCATGTCTATCTGCCACTCCACCTTGGATAATTCTAGAAATATAGATCGGAGAATTCTGTTCCTTTCCACCCATTACATTGAAGCCGAGCCCCTCCTCAGTTTTTGGAAGTTCTACCACCCTAGGATGGGCATGTCCCTCACTGGCTGCAAAAGCTGCAACTGTGGCCTGTGATAAAAAATAAATGAATGAAAAGTTTGCTTGGCTTCAAGGGTAAAACATCATTAACATCCCTGTGATGGGATCGGTTGCTCATATCTACAGTTAATGGAGATTAACAATTTTACAACTGCTAAAGGAAATAATTATATCTATCAGCTTCTTTGGTATATATGGTTACATAAATCCAGTTGAACTTCTGCATCTTAAACATTATCTGTCATATCTATGTCCAAAAAAAGTGATTTGGAACTAATGTTTATGATATGCATGATGATAAATTAGTAGTAAAAGTAGTGTTGATAAAAATTCCATATATTAATAGGTGCTTGCAAAAAAAGGTTCCATTGATAGCATTCTTTGCTATGATCATTCAGCATGCTAAATATTATTGGTCAGCATGCTAAATTGGGAACCAAATTGCTTAAGAACTATATGCGGTATATTGCATATCCTTGCCCCCACTGAAGTCAAATTATGAGAAATATAAACTAACAGAACATATGATAGTTTCAAAGTAGTTTATTGACAATTTTTGTTTTCATGACGTCACAAACTAGTCCAAATTTATCTCATTTTCTTGAAAGAGGACAAAATGGACAAAATTTCAACAATTTTAGCTTTAAAATTTATAGAGCGCAAGTTTGCTCAGGAACAATATTTACACATTTCATT
>NW_026939663.1:0-9427 GCF_032062105.1 Saccostrea cuccullata | reverse complement strand
TTATTATTTTGGTGTAGTCTCCTTGTGTCCAAGTTATATTGAAATCAGACCAAAACCGTAGGAGTAGCATTTTGAAAAATTGTTTACCAACAGACAGAAGGACAGCTAGACAGACAGAGGGATAGACGGAGATAGCTTATCATCAAATAAGCTCTTCTGGTCTCTGACCAACAGAGCTAAAAGTGAACACTTCACAGATTATTCAGGCCACTGACAGAGCCTTGTTATATGTAAAACTAAATACATAATCCAACAAGAGGCCCATGGGCCACATCGCTCACCTGAGCACTGTGGCTAGGTAAAAGTATAAATTGGTTTATTATTGAAAAGATAAAATTCAAAAGTAGTCCCATGAACAATCATGGATTTTCTATCTTTGAGAAGATGATTTTTAAAGAATTTTCCTATATATTTCTATGTAAAACTTTGGTCGGCCATTTTGGCCCCGCCCTACCCCCGGGGGTCATGATTTGAACAAACTTGAATCTACACTACCTGAGGATGCTTCCATATAAATATGATGAATTATGGCTTGGTCATTCTTGAGAAGAAGATTTTTAAAGAATTTTCCTATATATTTCTATGTAAAACTTTGGTCGGCCATTTTGGCTCCGCCCTACCCCCGGGGGTCATGATTTGAACAAACTTGAATCTACACTACCTGAGGATGCTTCCATATAAATATGATGAATTATGGCTTGGTCATTCTTGAGAAGAAGATTTTTAAAGAATTTTCCTATATATTTCTATGTAAAACTTTGGTCGGCCATTTTGGCCCCGCCCTACCCCCGGGGGTCATGATTTGAACAAACTTGAATCTACACTACCTGAGGATGCTTCTATATAAATATGATGAATTATGGCTTGGTCATTCTTGAGAAGAAGATTTTTAAAAGAATTTTCCTATATATTTCTATGTAAAACTTTGGTCGGCCATTTTGGCCCCGTCCTACCCCCGGGGGTCATGATTTGAACAAACTTGAATCTACACTACCTGAGAATGCTTCCATATAAGTATGATGAATTATGGCTTGGTCATTCTTGAGAAGAAGATTTTTAAAGAATTTTCCTATATATTTCTATGTAAAACTTTGGTCGGCCATTTTGGCCCCGCCCTACCCCCGGGGGTCATGATTTGAACAAACTTGAATCTACACTACCTGAGGATGCTTCTATATAAATATGATGAATTATGGCTTGGTCATACTTGAGAAGAAGATAAGATTTTTAAAGAATTTTCCTATATATTTCTATGTAAAACTTTGGTCGGCCATTTTGGCCCCGCCCTACCCCCGGGGGTCATGATTTGAACAAACTTGAATCTACACTACCTGAGGATGCTTCTATATAAATATGATGAATTATGGCTTGGTCATTCTTGAGAAGAAGATTTTTAAAGAATTTTCCTATATATTTCTATGTAGAACTTTGGTCGGCCATTTTGGCCCCGCCTACCCCCGGGTCATGATTTGACAAACTTGAATCTACACTACCTGAGGATGCTTCTATATAAATATGATGAATTATGGCTTGGTCATTCTTGAGAAGAAGATTTTTAAAAGAATTTTCCTATATATTTCTATGTAAAACTTTGGTCGGCCATTTTGGCCCCGTCCCTACCCCCGGGGGTCATGATTTGAACAAACTTGAATCTACACTACCTGAGGATGCTTCCATATAAATATGATGAATTATGGCTTGGTCATTCTTGAGAAGAAGATTTTTAAAGAATTTTCCTATATATTTCTATGTAAAACTTTGGTTCGCTATTTTGGCCCCTGCCCTACCCCCGGGGGTCATGATTTGAACAAACTTGAATCTACACTACCTGAGGATGCTTCCATATAAATATGATGAATTATGGCTTAGTCATTCTTGAGAAGAAGATTTTTAAAGAATTTTCCCATATATTTCTATGTAAAACTTTGGTCGGCCATTTTGGCCCCGCCCTACCCCCGGGGGTCATGATTTGAACAAACTTGAATCTACACTACCTGAGGATGCTTCTATATAAATATGATGAATTATGGCTTGGTCATTCTTGAGAAGAAGATTTTTAAAAGAATTTTCCTATATATTTCTATGTAAAACTTTGGTCGGCCATTTTGGCCCCGCCCTACCCCGGGGGTCATGATTTGAACAAACTTGAATCTACACTACCTGGGGATGCTTCCATATAAATATGATGAATTATGGCTTGGTCATTCTTGAGAAGAAGATTTTTAAAGAATTTTCCTATATATTTCTATGTAAAACTTTGTTCGGCCATTTTGGCCCCGCCCTAACCCCGGGGGTCATGATTTGAACAAACTTGAATCTACACTACCTGAGGATGCTTCTATATAAATATGATGAATTATGGCTTGGTCATACTTGAGAGGAAGATAAGATTTTTAAAGAATTTTCCTATATATTTCTATGTAAAACTTTGGTCGGCCATTTTGGCCCCGCCCTACCCCCGGGGGTCATGATTTGAACAAACTTGAATCTACACTACCTGAGGATGCTTCTATATAAATATGATGAATTATGGCTGGGTCATTCTTGAGAAGAAGATTTTTAAAGAATTTTCCTATATATTTCTATGTAAAACTTTGGTCGGCCATTTTGGCCCCGCCCTACCCCCGGGGGTCATGATTTGAACAAACTTGAATCTACACTACCTGAGGATGCTTCCATATAAATATGATGAATTATGGCTTGGTCATTCTTGAGAAGAAGATTTTTAAAAGAATTTTCCTATATATTTCTATGTAAAAATTGGTCGGCCATTTTGGCCCCGCCCTACCCCCGGGGGTCATGATTTGAACAAACTTGAATCTACACTACCTGGGGATGCTTCCATATAAATATGATGAATTATGGCTTGGTCATTCTTGAGAAGAAGATTTTTAAAGAATTTTCCTATATATTTCTATGTAAAACTTTGGTCGGCCATTTTGGCCCCGCCCTACCCCCGGGGGTCATGATTTGAACAAACTTGAATCTACACTACCTGAGGATGCTTCCATATAAATATGATGAATTATGGCTTGGTCATTCTTGAGAAGAAAATTTTTAAAGAATTTTCCTACATATTTCTATGTAAAACTTTGGTTGGCCATTTTGGCCCCGCCCTAACCCCGGGGGTCATGATTTGAACAAACTTGAATCTGCACTACCTGAGGATGATTCCCATAAGTATCATCTTTCCTGGCGCAGTGGTTCTTGAGAAGAAGATTTTTAAAACATGCCACCAAATTTTCATTAATTGCCAATTATCTCCCCTTGAATGAGGGCGTGGCCCTTCATTTGAACAAACTTGAATCCCCTTCACCCAAGGATGCTTTGTGGCAAGTTTGGTTGAAATTGGCCCAGCGGTTCTTGAGAAGAAGTCGAAAATGTGAAAAGTTTACAGACAGACGGACAGACGGACAGACGGACACAGACAGACGGACAGACAGACGGACGCCGGACAAATTGTGATCAGAAAAGCTCACTTGAGCCTTTGGCTCAGGTGAGCTAAAAACTCAAGCTTCAGAAGATGTTTTGGAAAATAAATCTGTCTCTTCTTTTCCACAAGTCCATTTACATATTTTTTTAATGAAAATCATGAAATATTTCAAATTATGGCAAACAAATTTAAGAGTCTGAATATATTGAATTCAGTGGATTTTGATTGAACAGGATATTTAAATTACAGTATTCTAAGTAAAGACCTCACAACCTTGCTATTGATCTTTCTGATACAATCTGAAGTAAAATCACAAGAAACATTTTAAAAATCTTTAAATAGCTAATTGTCCACCATATCCATTGAGATGTAATAAAGAAAACATTTTTAAAGATTTTGAACAACCTTCTTCTGAATTTTGAATGTGTCCAGGGTTCCAAAGTTTATGATTTTATGATAAATGGTCAGAATAACAGTTTCTATAGGAGGAGAGCCATTATGAAACTGTTGACTTTAATAAAGTCCCTGGACAATGAACTTTAAATGGCATAATTTTTTAACAGACTTAAGCAGAATTCCAGATGTGTAATGGATGTCACAACCCACACAAATTCCCTTAATATGTCTTATAGTCCACTTTTATGTTAAAGTACAAGTGCTTTATAGATCAAATGTATTCTCTGGAAATGATATGTCATATTAAGCTCCATCCACAGAGTGATTTGGTGCCAGTCTAACAATCCTTTTAGAAAAGTTCAGCTTGTAAATTAATGCCATGTGATTACTAGTCTGATGAGATAATGAGTATTAGCACATGATCCATAGTCTGTTTGAAATTAGAGCAATTGGTATTTTCTACATGATTCTAAGTCACATTAAATGAACTCCGACTTTATAAACTTTTCCTCACCAGAAAATGAATGATGATTTAGCAATATATAAATATATATATATAATTATGAAACAACATCAATTAAGGACAGGTTATAAAAATAAAAAAAAGGATGCCTGGATTGGTATATATTTTTGGATCTATTTTCAGTTTAAAATGATGCGGATATTACATTTTGAAAATATTAAGAAATTGTCAACTTTACATGATGATCTTTCTACCTTTCTCTAATTGTTCAATTTTTTTCACTCTGAACCACATTATTGTAAAATTGAGAATGAATAATAAAGATCTATGCAGTTAAGGTGATATATTCCTCTGCTCTAAATTTCATCATTTAATTTGTTGGTATCAGATTGAAATGGTAAATAGTTTGAAGTATGAATTGTTGGTTCCTTTTTCAGAAAGATGTCTAGTCATAATAGCATGAAAAAAATTGAAATGATGAATAGAAAGATAAAAATTTTATTATCTCAGCATAAAACTAAAAATATGAGGTATATATGAAAATAATATTCCATGTCCTTTCCTTTAAATTATCTCTTTTAGACCAGTTATGCAAAAAAACAGCTTTAGCATACAGTCTCTTACATAGGGACAAAAATGTTAAAATTGTTATAAGTAAGCCAGGAACCAACTGGCTAAATTGGCAATGACTGAAAAAATCTCATTTGTGTGATGCCCATGCATCAGAGATTTATAAATGTTTTTTTTCCCCATTTTTTGTCTAAACTTTTTAAAACTGTTTCACATTGTTGTCACCTGATTGAGTCTTCACTTCTGGTAAGTACAAAGGTTTTGATTGTCTGTTTTTTATTCTGTGTTTGCTATGTATATAAATTGCTTAAAAGGGTTCCAAATCAGAGTTTAATTGACCCTTTTTGGTAAAATTCCTTACCCTTTCCATTGGGGATTTTAAGTTAAAAACATTGGCAAAAATTAGAAATATTGATTCCTATCATTATGTTTTTATCTGTAGGTCTTACTAAATTGTTTATAAGTGTTCCAATCACCCCTCCCCTTAAAAACGATCTGATCTCCTACCTTTGGTCGGCCTCCTGTACAAAGGCACAGCTTCTGATAATGGACCTCTTCACCGTCACTCAGTTTTAGTACCTGCCAATGCCATAAACACATTTCAATTAAAATGTACTTACATGTGGCATGCATTGAGGGAATACATATACCTTTATAAAACTTTTTGCATTGACAGTTAACGATTAAAATGTACTCACATGTGACCTAGCATTGAGGGAAACCACACTCTTCTGTATAACTTTTATATTGACACATTCTGTTTGTAAGGAAATGCTTGGTCTCTCCTCAACATCAAAATCCTCCAAGGTTTTTGTTATCTTTAAAAAATATCAAATTCAAAGTTTGAAATATGATAACTATCTTTGTAGTTTGTGATGGGTATACAGTTGCTACCTTTTTGTAGTTTGTGATGGGTATATATTTTCTAATAGGTTTATAATTGCTATCTTTTTGTAGTTTGTGATGGGCATGTTACCTTTTTATTGTTTGAGATGAGTATATCATTGCTACCTTTTGTAGTTTGTGATAGGTATATAATTGCCTTTTGGCAGTTTGTGATGGGTATATCATTGCTACCTTTTTGTAGTTTTTGCTGGGTATATAGTTTGTGTTGGGTATATAGTTTGTGATAGGTATATGATGGCTAACTTTTTGTACTTTGTGATGGGTAAATAATTGCTACCTTTTTGTAGTTGGTGATGGCTTTAATCAGTGGGGAGGCTGTTATCAGAAGTACCTCTTCTTCTGGGCACAGAGATGAAAGCTGTTTAAAAAAACAGGAACACCTGAATCATGTGACAATTTGAATGTCATTTTGCTTGAAGCTAAATATCAGTCAACATGTTTATATCAAACCTGATTAAATTCTGAGCAATGTTCTATGCAATTTTCCACATTTTTCAGCTGTACAGTAAAACATTCTAATAATGAAGCTCCAGGGGTGGACGGTTTTGCCACATTATAAGAGTAATTCATTATATCTGTTAAATTTATAATATATTTTGAAGTCACGAAGCTTGAAAATCACTTTCTTCTAAGCATCAATTCGTTATGAGCTTGTTTGGTATATCATGTTTTACTGTATTTGGAAGACAGACTAATCACTGTCAACAGAGAAAAAGGAAAAGATTAAAAATATGGGCAATTAAAGCGAGCGCAGCGAGGCAGCACAAAAAGCGCCGCTCGCGTAGCAAATGACTAACTTGTACGAACGGAGGAAATTCGGGTTGAACTGGAATTGTTCCAAGCAAATATTTATGAGTCCATGTGAAAATTTAAAAATCCCAATAATCCTTTGAAGTGCATAGCAACATGGTGGCTTATACATAGCAACAACTTACTATTACAAACAACGATTTATGCAATCTCTATATCACAAAACTATTGTTTCCATCCTTAGTCAACAGGACCTTTTATTTGACGTCATACTTTCATCACTCAAACGGCTTGGGTATTTCTAATTTGTCGGAAGCTTCTAAGAAGTTCTGGTTCAAACCTGATGCACAGGAGGTGATTCTTTTTATTGTTGTGGTTTCTTCTTATTTTCTTTCTTTCTTTAATGAACTGAAGATAGGCAGTACAAGTGTAACCTGTTTATAGGTTTTTATAAATAGTTAAAATACAAAGCTGCATTCGCCCCAACGGTCACTCCGTAAAACATAGTATGGTATATGGTTGATACTGGACACAATATTCACAGGCCATCACAGCACTTATTTGCACACTTAATAAAGTTAATATTGAAAGTAAAATCACTTTCAGAGCTCGTCATAGAGAACTTTTTTTGTTAAACATGTTAAAATGCTATAGACCCAGTTTAAGGGCTTTTCCAGAGACACAGCTAAATTATCCTAAATAAGCTCCATAATGCTCAAGATTATTGTTATTTCATGTTCAAAACTGTTACTATTCATCAAACTCATGTACAAAAAATATACTACTAAAGTATACATACTATTATATTAAATGTTGGTAAATAGTCCTCCGCTTAAACTTCACAGTGGTGTTATTGCCCACCCCCCTTTTCCTGCCACTAATTATATATCGTGAATGCGTTAAAATTCTTACCGTTTCTACACAGGTTACTCCAGCGATGCCACCTCCTACGACAACGTATCTTACCATGCTGAAATATATCTCCAATAGATGTTACACAGTCAATGTTACACAGTCACTGAAGAAGAAAAAAATTCTTATAGGGCGCATCCATCTTTAAACTGCCCGGATTTGAAGATGAAAGTCGACTTGATAAAGGTAATACTTATCCGGAGACAAGGCGAAATATAGGAAGAAGGACAAGTAGAGCTTTTTTAAAAAGCTTCCCGTCTTTAGCAACAATCTTAAACTATAAACTGATCTACACCTATCAGGCCGTATAATTCTTTTGAATTTCTTGATTTTGTATTTCTGCATTAGCTTTTACTGGCATTAGCCCTACCACGGTTGTCGCTCGGTCATCTCCGTAAACTTTGACTTGCGGAGAGCTTTCGGCAAACCTCGGCTGATTCCATTTCCTTCTTCAAACAAGAAAGGGGAAAAGAATAATAACAAATTGTAAAGCCTGCAAGGAATAAAAATCAAATTTGATTTATAATGAAGTTAAAGAGATCTTTTTATTTTTTGCTATACAAAAAATCATGTTATTAGGAATTAATTACTGCTGATTTTGTTGTTCGTTTTGTCATTTTTTTAAGATTGAAAATCTTGCAAAATTGTTAAGTCGTACGAAAATTAGATCATCAGAAAGTTATCTCCCTTGCCTTGAACAGCATTTCAACCAATGAAATAATTGAAAATTTTATTTTTTTATTATGCATTTTCTACCAATCACAAAAGAGAGGAAGTGCATAGTCCGAAGACTTGAAAAAACGTCAACTATACAATACCGTCTTCCAAGGAAGACGGTGATGAAAAAAACGTACGCAACTAGGACCTCAGGTCCCCCGCAAATAGTTCGTCAGTTTGCGTAGTAATAAAACATTTTAGGAACTCTTCAGGCATAAAAGGCACAAAAGTAAATTCATCGTTATCAATACGGAGACCTTAGGTCACCATATATACAAGCAACATATTGACGCAAGCGTCAAAAATCGGCCGCAAACCAATTTATATAACTGTTGAAGTTCCTTTCATAAACTGAAATTTGCCGTTTTTTTAAAAAAAATTCTTATATTTATCTGTTAAAATATCCTCGTGACATGAAAAAAAAAATACATGCGACAATGCCGATTGCATAATGCATGTACAATATTACCCATTGTTAGATGTATAGGCAAAATAAACTATGCATAGTCCTCTGCGTCTCTGCACTCAGTTTGGTACATCTTGCTGTTTAAGTAGTTTTTACATAAAAAGTACAAAACTAAAATTTAAACTTAGCTATAGTTTTTACCTTAATAAAAACGCAACAAATATATAACATGTGGGGCTCCTCGCTCTCTTGGCAGGATGTTAACCCCCCACCCCACCCCCCACCCCCCAACTCCTTCTAGATCCACCACTACATTTCTTCTCTTTCAATCTCTTTGTTTTGGTATTGAGATGTGGCGGGAAAATGTTTGGCACATTGTAAAACGCGCTCTATCCTATGGAGTCTCCTGGACCACCATGACGTATTATATTTTTTGCTTTTAAGATATCAATATTTCATCATATTTTTGAAAAACATCCATAGGAAATGTTTAAATATACACTTCATTTCAAATTAATACAACAGATCCTGTTTTAAAAAGAGAAAGTAAAATTGTTGATTTACAACGCGGTCTTTGTTTTAGACTATGCCTAACACTCGTACTAATATATTTTCTCCGCACTTCAGTAATATCAGAGTTTGTCAATCAGGATTGGATGAAATATTTACCCCATTATTTATAAAATTGAATTTTACGATTATTGTGCTTTTTCCTAAACATTTAGACAATCTTTGTTTAATATTAAATCGCCGGCGATATGATGTTGAATATTTTTATTTAAATTGTTAACTCCGCAGAAACGCACAGTGACTTAAAACTTTCATATCATATAACCGACCGCCTCCTGGCGGCCGGTAATTAATTGAATTTTAC
>NW_026939662.1:0-96110 GCF_032062105.1 Saccostrea cuccullata | reverse complement strand
TTGGCATCGCATTACAATCATATGGATTATTTTCATCATGTTGGAGCTCATACCCTGCCCCCACTGCCAATTATTTAGGTCCCCAGTGGTGCATTCCGACGGCCCATAAGTTGTGGATGACTAAAATTGGCATCTCTGCGGAAATGTATAGAACTGAAATGGATAAGATGTAGGAAGAATTTATTATGTGTGTGCGTGTCACGGTGTGTAGATTTGAGTATTTCATAAGTATAATTTTAAATAAATATTTCCAGCGTATTATAAGCACCTTATTTTGTACGTTTAAATTGTAAAAAAAATATTATATCATCACTCACTCTTAAAAAAGAGCTGCTTTATAGGGGAAAAGGGGGGGGGCAGAACAGAGTATTAAATATATTTGAGCTCTTCCACTTTATGACTGTCCCGTCATGTTACTATGGATTTGATTTTCTCTTCGCCCAACTCGCATTTTGGCCCCTGTTTTATTTTTTTTTTAAATAATCAGTATTTCATTTTTTTTTAGCAGATACATTTTGTAGTAGATAACTGTAACGGACATCACCCACCCACACCTGCGCACACACGAGTTGATGATTATGAAAGCTTTTAAAATGCTTTATCTGTGCCCAAGAATTTTAGTTTAAGAGCCCCCTCACACGTTTTCCCTAGCTGAACTGTAGCTATACGAAAAAAAAATACATACTCCGGTCTGTCAAAAGGCTGATCTTTTTTTTCGGAGAGCTACAGTTCTGCAGCGACCCTTTTCCCCCAGTGCGTGACTCTGCATGAGTCTCTGTAGCATACACTGATACAGCATAATACATTCTTGAAATTAATTTATTATGTATGATATTATGTAAACAACTAATTCAAACAGGCCTAGTTTAGAATTTCGTAATCTAATAGATTTAATGTAGGCCCAGATGAAAATAAATCACATAGAAATGCTAAAAGAACACAATTTAACTATGTCCGCAATTACCCTCACTTAATTTTTTTGGTAGGGTAAATCCGGACATTTTATTTTTTTCATTTTAAGTTAAAATTTGACATAAAAATATAATATAACATAAATTTTTTCGATGTTTAACTTCTTTGGAACTAAAATATTACGGTTATTAAAATATTTTCATTTAATACTTACTTGTTTCGTAGTTTTTTCACTCTGGTCTCTGGTGTAAGCAAGTTGAATTTTCCCGCAAATCGACAACAACAACAAAACAGAAAGTGCAAAGGTCATTTTATTGACGTCATGCTAAATAATCGGGAATTCCCTTTGATTAAAAATGAATATGATAGAAAAGAATAAAGGTTTTATTTTCCAAAATGATACACACAATTCAGAGAAAATAAGACGATTTTCATTGACGATAACATAAAACAGGGGCATTTCATTTCTGTCCGGAATTACCCGCTGTCCGGAATTACCCGAATATACCCTAGTTCGATCGTGTACTGAATGTAGGTCATGAACAAATTTTAATATCGCAAGGGCATACCCTAGTTGAAATTAAAAATTCAAGCTATTAATTGTTTTTGCATACTTAGTAGTTTCTGAAAAGTGCTGCTGCTTTGAAAAGAATTCGCGTTTTAATAGTTAAATTTTCAATGTCGAAATATGTTTTTTACAAATATTTTGTGTACTTTTAAAATCACGCCCTCAATTTAAAGAAAGCAGCAGCACTTTTCAAGTTAAGAAAAATATCCTTTATCTATGTTCAAAAAATGGTTAAGATCTATTTAGTGTATGCCCTTGCGAAAGTACGATTTTATGAGGCACCTCATTGTAAAATATACGTAACCTGCACATAAAACACGACATAATTAATAAAATACATTCTCTTGATAGTTAATGAAAAATCGCACTAAACAAATGATATACATTGGTATTAATCGACTATTTAAAACCTAATAAATGATATTCCGTTAAATAATAAAACGCCTTTTACATTGTTTAAAACTTCTCAGTCTGCCTCTCACAGCACATGAAATACGTCATTTTTACCCAAATGACGTCATGTTTACAAGTTCATCGCGATGAGTGATTTGTCTATAACCAGTTACATGGAATTCACCTTGAAAGTTTTTTAAATGCATTGACAAGTGTTATTATTATTTATTATGCAAATATATTTAAAAGTTGCAAACTATTTCATTTTCAGGTATAATGAGAAATACATAAAAGTCACATTTTTGTGTGACGTCACAGTAAACTTTTCCCGTATAAATTAAGCCCCGCCCCCTTATTCAAGCCTTAACAATGCTGCGTCTGACAAGACCTTTGTTCGTGTTTGCAAGAAAAAAATTCCTCATCTTGTCTTGAAGTCTGCATTTTTGTATCTGGTGCTGAACTCTGGATTTTTACATCTGTATGTAAAGGTGATACATCTATATGTAAAGGTGATGTTGGCAAATCACCCATGGGCTGAAGAACAACTGCGGAAAAAGAAAATAAAAATAAATATAATACTTTTATGATAAAATATGACAACATAACTCAACAAATCCATATTTATCAAATACATGATTGTACATTGCTTGACAATAAAATATGTTCAAAACGAAATAATAACTTAAAATATCCACATTTATCAACTACATGTACTTTCAAAAATAAATCTCTAAATATTTTCAAGATTGCTTTTTAATGTTTTTAACGTTTATACTTTAATTAGGTGAGGCAAACATATACAGTGTTACTTCAATATATTGCCCCCTTTATATTGCCACCCACACTTATTGCCAGGAATTCTCCAGGAATGGATTTCCCACTGTGTTCATACACCCACTTATTGCCATCCGCCACATATTTTGGCGAACACATTGTTAAATTATGTAAGACAATCCCCCATTAATAATCCTAAATATCTGGTGCGGGTCGGTAATAAGCACGTAATAACCGTGCTTTAACAGTGCCTGCTTGCGATGAAGTGTGACAGATTGAACAGAGAATTCAGCTAAATTAAAAATAATTATTGTATAAATTCAAAATAAGTAGTTCTTGCTGTTGTTTTTATAAGAAAGCAGTGTTATTTCCTCCCATTAATGATTTCAAACATCAGGGAAGGAAAGCATACAAAATTAGATTACAAAGGAAAAAAAAAAAGAAAAACAGACTAAATTTTTAAAGGATGTTAGGAAGGCTTGTTCCACATTTTTCTTTTATTTTCAAAAAGAAATACGATGAGAAGATATTTACAATATGTAATATTTTATGTTTACATAGTCCATTCTTGCTACTGATTAGGATTTAACTGTCTTTTGTTGAATCAATAAGGGGAAGGCAGGTATTACAACAAATGATGTCTGTTCAGAAGAATTAGTGATGACGCATATTTGTGACATATATGAAGCACAGAGGTCAAAACATCCTTTCAAATACTATGCAAAACTTATCAAATCTATATAAAAAAAATTAAATGACAAACATTTTCTTTTGAAAACTGATTTAATCGTTCTGATACCTACTGTCTTCCCACAAATTTTTATTCAAAAAGAAAATTTGGTGTAAGGTAAGCTATGAAGAAACAAAAGTAAATTATCCTTTATTTTCTCTCAAAATGACCTGCATTTATATCATTTGTGTGCTTTAAAAGATGTTATATATATTTTCATACTGAAGGAAAATCATGATTTCATTCTAGAAAATCTAAAGCACACTCTTGTGGTTTTGTCAGACTTGAAAATTCATCGCTTCAATTTTTGTAAATATTTCATCCTGGAACGAACTTTCTTAACACCCCTTAGTTAAACATTATATTTAATTGTAAACTAAGAAATTCTCAAGATAGTGAAATAATCCACATCCGATTAAGATGTCATTGATGATGAACCTCAATAATCTATTTTTACCAAGAATCTATATTTACATTCCGTGTATTTTTCCTTACGAAATTCATTAGAAATCCACGACATTCAAATTTCTATAACACACGCGAAACCTTGTCACCGCACGTTAGAATACACATTAGGATTTTCTACAATCTGGAACACCAAAATGTGCAATGTTTAGACTCAAATTAATTAAAAACTATAATCCTGTTAAATTAACGTAAAAATTCTACAAATGTGCGTTTAAAATTAATTTGTCACTTTTTCCCCTCGCAATGTTTGTTTGCGTTATTTAACTTTGCAACGTCATCTGACGTCACAAACGGCTCTTACGTCTATTAACCACGTCAGTTTTGAAGGGCACTAAATTACGGTAAGCTAACGCGCGGTATTCAACTTGTCGGCACGGCCAGGTGTGTTATAGGACCGAAGACAGCCAAAAATATGAATTCAATGCTTAAATAACTTTTATATTGACAGTGCTTTATTATCGTTGATAGGTTGTTTTGTTGTGAGATGTGTTGTATTTGTATTGTTTCATCTTGTATATTATTAGTAACATTAAGTATCTTGAACATTCCAGAGTGGTCAATATGTTTGGTCATTTTTTCTAGAACATTCTTGAACTTTGTTTATGTCTAGAACTTTCCAGGAATATCATGTATTTACAACTTCTAGAATATTCTAGATTTATATTACTGTATAAATACCCTGTCAATTCGATGCATAGATATATTGTCGTATAAGCATCATTGAGGTATTACTGGGATATAATTTCACTGGGACATTGTGTGCAGCAACGGACACTCTGATGTATGTATTTTTAGATTTTTGCTAAGTTTGTACTTAATGATTTGTATATTACTGTAAATAAATTATTGTTAAGTTTAAACTGTGTGATTGATCTTTGCTGGCATTTAGGGTTATTCTGACCCATAACAGTTTAAATCTTGCATCAAGACGAAAGATTAGGAAACTACAAAGTGTTTTAATATTCTGACATTTTCAATTCATTTTAGTCAAAATGCGTGTAAAAACTAAATACATGATTAAAAAAAGAAAGTCTACTAAAATGGGCACAGTATGACACTTAAGAGGGAGATTGCACGGTGACACATGATCACGTCATTTGTTGAATAAAAAAGAATGTTTTGCTGTAACTATTTCCGGAATAAGGAGCGTGATATGTTTGCGCTCATGAAAAAAGGGATTTGTTTTTCTAAAGTTGACAAAGAATAAGATATTAAAAGTTGTTACTATTATAAAAAGTGAGAGTGTTGGTAAGCATTGACCATAATTTTATTTAAGTGAATGTGTTTTACGATTTGACACGACTAAGCTATTGTGTATCTCTGAACAATGAAATCTATTTCATTAAAAAAGAATTTAATTTATTTCTGTAGGTTTATGACCTCATTTTTAAATTATAATTTTATTCAAGATAGCTTTTACAATAGGATCTACATCTACGCAAAGATAATTTCCTATATTAGATTCAGACGGCGTGTTTTACTACTTACAATGTATAAATACATGTGCTTAATTAAAGTATTGATGAACGAAAGCGATTTTGATATACGTATTACGATGAAGACCACTTATGCCTAGTAGACATATTTTATAAAAATATTACAGAGGAATTTGTTTTATCCTGTAAGATCTATAGCATTTTCAGTAGTGACATCGGCCATGTAAACATTAAATCATCGTCGCATATATAGCGTAAAATGTAGCTGTAAAATGTTTTATGCGCCCAGCCGTATTGTAACACAACACACTTCCAGAGAGGGAAGATATGTAGATGAAAAAACCATTGAACTTATCATGCTAATGGGATTATATTAAAAAACAAGAGGCCTATAGGCCACATCGCTCACCTGAGCACTGTGGCTAGGAAAAGGTAGAAATTGGTTTATTACTGTAAAGTTTAAATCCAAAAGTAGTCCAATGACCAATCATGAGGTCATGATTTGAACAAACATGAATCTACACTATCTGAGCATGCTTCCATTTAAATATGATGAATTTTGGCTTTGCTATTCTTGAAGAAGATTTTTCAAGAATTTTCCTATATATTTCTAGGTAAAACTTTGGTCGGCCATTTTGGCCCCGCCTTACCCCCGGGGGTCATTATTTGCACAAACTTGAATCTACACTACCTGAACATGCTTCTATTTAAATATGATGAATTATGGCTTTGCTATTCTAGAGAAGAAGATTTTTCAATAATTTTCCTATATATTTCAATGTAAAACTTTGGTCGGCCATTTTTGGCCCGTCCTACCAACGGGGGTCATGATTTGAACAAACTTGAATCTACACTACCTGAGCATGCTTCCATTTCAATAAGAAGAATTTTGGCTTTGCTATTCTTGAGAAGAAGATTTTTCAAGAATTTTCAATATATTTCTAGGTAAAACGTTGGTTGGTAATTTTGGCGCCTCCCTACCCCCGGGGGTCATGATTTGAACAAACTTGAATCTACACTATCTGAGGATGCTTCCATACGAATATGATGAATTATGGCTTTGTCATTCTTGAGAAGAAGATTTTTTAATAATTTTCCTATATATTTCTATGTAAAACTTTGGTCGGCCATTTTGGCCTCGCCCTACCCCCGGGGTTCATGATTTTAATAAACTTGAATTTACACTACCTGGGCATGTTTCCTTATAAGTTTCATCTTTCCAGGCACAGTGGTCCTTGAGAAGAAGATTTTTAAAATATGCCACCAAATTTTCATTAATTCCCAATTATCTCCCCTTGAATGAGGACGTGGCCCTTCATTTGAACAAACTATAATCTCCTTCACCCAAGGATGCTTTGTCGCAAGTTTGGTTGAAATTGGCCCAGCGGTTCTTGAGAAGAAGTCGAAAATGTGAAAAGTTTACAGACAGACGGACAGACAGACAGACGGACGCCGGACAAAATGTGATCAGATAAGCTCACTTGAGCCTCAGGTGAGCTACAAACGAATTTAATTTTTGAAAAATCAGAAGGACATTAAGATAGATGTTTCATTCCAGCATATATCATAAAGCGACGCAAATGTTACCGGTATTTCAATCAAATATTATTTTTTCATCAAACAGGACCCTAGATCTAAAGTTTTGACGTCAAGTGTGTCCTTATGACGTCACCATGGAATTAAATACTTTCACTTTCAAAGAATCGGAAGGAAAATATTTGTACATGTATATGTAAATATTAAAAATTAATTACTATAATATGGCAAATAAGATTAATAAGAAGGCGTTTATGCATAAAATTATCACACAAGCCAATCCATTGATCATCTTCATGAATTTGAAAAATCTGACAGTTATTCCTTATATTTACATGCTTTGATTCCGCCAATCCACGGGCTCCAAGCCTGCTTCACTCTAGGTGTTGTCCCGCCTTGCACGTGGTTTTTTTGGAACCGCGCCAAAACATTCATGAGGAAATCAATTACATTTACAATTGGTAATTTTATCTCGGACAAAGACATTGGAAATGTAAATATTCATGGATGAAGATATTTATTTCAAAAATATAATGCAGATACAAGTGAAATAAATTCTTTTCAATTCAATGTGTTAAAATGTCTGACTTCCCCATAACCCCCCCCCCCCCTTCCGATTCAGGGACTGAGACTAGAAGATACATCAAAGCATGAGGGATTAAGCCTTTAAGGGTTTTGCACTGGTTTAGAAAATATTATGTATTTATACTGATATAATAGTAACAAAATGAATGTTTTTGGAGATGGGAAACTGAGTTTGAAAAAAATGACAGTTATTTTCGTGACCACGGATGGTGATAAGTAAATCAATATGCTTCACATATAAAATGAGCATCAGCTGCAAGATTTTCAGAGAAAAAGTATTTATTTATCTATGCATGTGGCCTTTATTGTCTTTAAACAGATTATGAATATATCAGGTCCAACAACAAACCATTATATAAAACTCTGTGAAATCTTTTATTATTCTGGGAGGGTGGTGTACAAATGCGTGTAGCTTCAAAATGAATCCGATTACCTTACTTCATATTTTAACCATATGTCACTTATAATAACTAGTACTGCACATATTAGTTTTGGGAAAATTAATTGGGTAATTTTTTGTCTAGTCGTTAAAAACTGCTATTGATGTGAAAATATTACTGCAAATTTGCAATTAATACTTCCCCCCAAAGCAATGGCATTACTACATTTATCAATAGTTTCCGAAACAATTTCTTATTTTCAATAAATATAAAGCTTTTTATTAAATATCTGCAGGAAATTAATTTATTTCGATTTTGCTGTGTGTATGACATAATAAAACATTCACCTCATAAATATCAAAAAAATAAAAAAATGGTGGTTACCATGGCAACCATAACTTCCTTATAACCCCGATGACCATGGTTTATACTTTGATTTTAACGTCCCTCTCGAGAATTTTTCACTCATATGAAGACGTCACCGTATGCCGGTGAAGGGCTTCAAATTTTGACCTTTACTGGGCAGGACCGTTGTGCTGTAAGGGATCTTTATCGTGCCAACGCCTGCCACTGACACGGGGCGTCGGTTTTTAAGGTCTCGCAACTTTCACTTCAAAGTGCAGAGCGCATGGCGAAGGAACAGTTGCTACCAATTTCAACGACTTGGTCAGTCGCGGCCGAGATATGAACTCACGACCTCCGATCACGAAGCGAGCGCTCTACCGACTGGGCTACCGTGAACGATTTGATACTTTGATATAATGGTACCATTGACATAAGGCAAATTATATGTTAAATGAGAAAAATTCATTGGGCGTAATTTTTTCACGGACCCTTGCAATCCTTTCCTTAACTGAAAAATATTATGTATTTCTCGGCTATGTTAAGGAAGGTCAGAGTTCACATTCCTTGTACATCGTATTGGAAGTTTAATTGTGATGTCACTGAAATTTAACAAGCCACAAAAATTAATTAACGACATGATCATGCGTAAATAACAGCTTGAATTTATTTATTTTATCGATTATTCATAAAATCTTGTTAAATTGCAATACTTGATAGCGATACAGTCGAGTAGTAGAAGAAAGCCTTTTGTCAAATATGACGTCATCAGCCTTGACATGACGCAGCACAAGTGATCTAGAGGAGTAGATTCAATGGTTTAATAATTACAAGAATGCTTAAATAAATATGAAACCATTGCTAATTTTTAGACCTAATCATTAAAACTAAAAGAAAATAATTTATTAAATACAATGTGTATAGAATATGAATTTATCTAGTAGCATTGAAGCTGCACAGGGATAAGGAATGTAGGGAATATCGCTAAACGATGAGCGTATTCGTGATTTACATCAAAAGTGCAAGGGTATAGACTATTTTGTTTGAGGTGAAATTTGGAATATTTATTGCTCATATAGTGTATATTTTGAAAAGTGCTGGGAGCTGATCCTGGTCTGCATAACATTAATTTTATTTATAACAGAATTAAAGCGAAGTGGAAATTTTTAGCTTTTATAAGCATTTTCGGCAACATTTTAAGTACTTCGCAAACAGCACTGACTAGCTCCCAGCACTTTTTGGGTAGAGTATATAAACCTCTTTTAACGTGTATCAATTATTTTCTTGAAAAAAAAGCATATGCCCTGGTACTATCCACATTTCCTACATTCATCTTAACAATTCTATTTTTATACAAGTCACGTGACAAACAGCTGATATGTGCGATATAACTGGTAATAACTACGGCCAAGTCCTATCCATGATTGATAGCTCTATAACATTTTCTACAAGTATTCAGTTGCTTTGATAATTTTTTTAAAAGAAGCAATACAAATTAAAACGGTGCAAAGGTCATATTTTCCATATCGGTCCTTAACATAGCTGAGTTGGTATGTATTCATCTTTGAAATTAATGTGAAAACTCGTTATATTGCAATCCTCGCTTTTATGCCAAGTGTCTCTTGGACAAAAGGCAATATACAGAGGTAGCAATGTATGGTATTTCTCTTCCCAGCACTTAATACTTGCTGTGTTTGCCCGGATCTGTCTATCTGTAATAAGATTTGGTACTCTGCATATTTTCTCCAAGTAACTTTTAAAAACACAAGGTAAATGGAATTTAAAAGCATGAACTCTGACTTCTCTTCCCAAATAATTTTCTTCGAATCTTACAAATACAGACTGGGAAAAAAAATTCACGCACATCGGTTGTAATTAAACTGAAATAAGGCAAATTTTAGCCTTCCTGTTCTACTTTTGATTGATTATTTAGAAGACTTCATTTATATATATTTTAATACTTTAAGGAACAATTTAAATGACAAAGAGATATATTTATTCAATACCAAGTTATGTGCCTAAAATGTCAGCATTATGGCACTAACAATTGAACCGGTATATTTTTTACATTGAAAAGCATACATACTGTGTTTGATTTCGAAGGCCATTTGCATGTACATGTACACCATAGCATATCATGCCTTAACTAATTAATTGTGTAATGATTAGTGGCAACTATAAACGTAAAGAAGACCAAGAATTAGGGTTAAATGGAATAGGAATAACCTGTCCTCCCTTGAGATACACAAGCCCAAAGGGTATACATAAGAACGCACTGAGAGTTTAGGGGTCCGTCCGATGATTGCTGAGCTGCTGCAAAGAAGCAGTATGTCTAATTGTATATTGTTTAACGTCTCTTTTGAGAATATTTCACTCATATGGAGACGCCACCACTTGCCAGTGGAGAGCTGCAATTTTTTTCCTTTACTCGGCACTCAGGGCCATTGAGCAGGGAGGGATCTTTTTCGTGCCAGCACCTACTGCGACACGGGACCTCGGTTTATGCGGTCTCATCCGAGGGACAGGTCTCCACGTCCAACAATAGGATTCGAACCCGCGACGTAAGAATTTACTCCTTACTTCGCGACTTTAGAGCAGACGCTCTAACCACTGCGCAACGCAGGCGACTAAAAGTTTGAGGAAGTGGGTAAGAATAAGAAAAAAGGTGAAATAAAAGAAATTAGTATACATTCTACCAGTGGCAAGAATCCCGGGGGATGGAGGCGAGATACTGGGGGCTGTACATTCATGCTAAATGTTCATAAATATTTCCTACTTATAAGATACTTTGGAATTGTAAATATCAGTGAAACTGTTTTACATTATAAGTACAATAAAGCAAATGCCTGAATGAAAAGACCTTATAGACGGAGTAATTAAATAAAGAAAATATGATTTTTAAAATTCAATAATAATCATTACATCTATTTAAAGCATTCTTCCACAAGATATTGCTCTACTAGGTATGGATTTAAACTAATTACAGTTTTTGCAAGGACCTATAACATCATAGGAGGGTGGAATTACCTTTAGACATGTAATATTGATTTATATTTCAAATTATGGCTTTATATCTTGATTCGTTGAAAAGAACCCAATTTTGCTGTTCTGGTTGAAAGCGATAAAAATTGTTGAACGTCATAGAGCAGCTGATATATATTCAATTTGGTGTCATATGCTAGGATTGATTGATTGATTGATTGTGTATTGTTTAACGTCCCTCTCGAGAATTTTTCACTCATATGGAGACGTCATCGTATGCCGGTGGAGGGCTTCAAATTTTTACCTGTACTCGGCACTCAGGGCCATGAGCAGTGAGGGATCTTTATCGTGCTAACGCCTGCCGCCGACACGGGGCCTCGGTTTTTAAGGTCTCATCTGAAGGACCCTTATATGCTAGGGAAAAAATCCTGAGTAAACTCTAGCACTAGAACCCCTGACCCAGGGATCATGAATTTCACAATTTTGGTACATGACTTATCACAATCATGACAACAGTTTCACTTCTTGATGTTTAGGAGTATAGAAAAAGATTGCATTAATTTTAGATTTTTGCTCCACCTCTCCGGCTCTAGGGGGCAAAACTTTGAATTTTTACAGTTGTTCTTCCTCTTAACCAATAGATGCCTTATGCCAAATTGGTTGAAATTAGTTGAGCGGTTGCAGAGAATAAGCTGGACGGCAGATGAAAACGGAAAGCAATTGGTCATCTGAGATGACCTTAAAGGTAAATCACTGTGAAGAAATTGTTACCTACTGCCGTCCGATTTTGTCCGTGCTTTAACATTTCCACATTTTCATCTTCTCTGAAACCATTGAACCATTTACAACTAATTTTGGCATATAGCATCTATGGGTTAATGGGAACACAAATTGTGAATTTCATGGTCCCTGCCCCCCCCCCACCCCCCTGGGGCTGGGACTAAAATCAATAAAATTAGTGCAATCTTTAAAAATATTCTTCTTTTCTCCTGGACATCAAGCAGTCAAACTGTTGGTATGATTGTAATCAGCGGTGAGTCCTCTACCAAAATTGTAAAAAATCATGGCCACAGGGTAAAAGATTTCTAGTACTAGGGCGGGTCTAAATAGTTTATATACTGAAATGCATAATTTCTTTGAAATTCTTCTTTTCTGCTCCTTGGCAACAAATAAACTACCCAAGTGCAAAAAAGTTGAGTTGGAAAAGAATGCCTCTTCCAAAATTGTGAATTTCTTGGATCCAGGGTCACGGGTTCTAGTGGGTAATATGGGTACATTCCACTAATTATTTTTAGAATCGGGAGGAGAAAATAGTTGTGCAGGAAAAATTACAAGTTCCTTAATATGTAGACTTGCTTAAAAGAATTGGACAGATGTACTGAACCGAGGCTCACACTTGTTGATAAGGAGTATCTTTCCTACCGAAAAAGCCTGGCAAATGTAATTTATCAAGAAGATCAGCCGAATGATTTTGTGTATTATAACGCCATTGAGAACTCTGAAATCCCACTTCATTCACTTTCATTTTTAAAGGTTCCCAATAGACAGACACATTTTGCCGTAAAACGAATTTGACATGCCATCTCGAGATTTTAACCAAGGAAAGACAAGTTGACGTGCTTTGATTTGTGACCCACTCACTTCTGAAGGAAAATTAAGGACATGGCTGATATTGATTATATACTGTTTAACGTCCCTCTCCAGAATATTTCACTGATATGGAGACGTCACCATTGCCGGTGAAGGGCTGCAAATTTAGGCCTATGCTCGGCACTTACGGCATTTGAGCAGGGAGGGATCTTTCTCGTGCCACAACTGCTGTGACACGGGGCCTCAGTTTATACGGTCTCATCCGAAGGACCGCCCTATTTAGTCGCCTTTTACGACAAGCAAGGGGGAACTGAGGACCTATTCTAACCAGGATCCCCACGGGGCGACATGGCTGAGGAGAAACGTTAACATTGTCGCCTCCCTAACCAAAAATTACTATAGTTAACTAAAGTAAATCAAAGTGTCAACGTTTTCGCCAAAGTTTTCCAAAGTGTCAAAGTTATCGATAAAGTTTTTCAAAGTGTCAAAGTTTTCGATAAACTTTTTCGAAGTATACATTTTTTTGATAAAGTTTTTCGAAGTGTCAAAGTTTTCGATAAAGTTTTTCGAAGTATCAAAGTTTTTGATAAAGTTTTTTAAAGTGTTAAAGTATCCAAGGTTTCGATAAAGTTTTTCGAAGGAAAGACAAGTAGGCGTGCTTTGATTTGAGGGGTCACTCACTTCTGAAGGAAAATTAGGGACATGGCTGAGAAGAAACGTTAACATTGTCGACTCCCTAGCAAAACAAGAGGCCCATGGGCCTTATAGGTCACCTGAGCATCAAGCAACAACTTTTCAACCATTCAATTTGGTTAATTTTTTTAAAACCAGAGGCCATGGCATACACAATTTTGAAAGAGGGACCATTGCTTATTATAACTATACACTTAGCTTGCTTAGATTGGTTACTTAATACCCGTAGGCATGCAGAGTAGAGAAAAAACACATTTGAACTCATCAGTAATATTCAGCAATAATTAGTAGTACCAGGACCCTGACCCCAGGGTTCACACATATTGCACAGTTTTGGAAAAGGCACCTTGTTGATCATAAATGTTCGAAGGCATTAATTCATTTTCAGTATTAAAAAAAATTAGACCCCCCCCCCTCTTCTCTATGTTACCACTGACCCACGAAACCCAGGGGTCTGTGCATGATTAAATTCACAATTAATAATGAAGGACCCTTGGTCTTATTTCATACCTATATTGACTTGGATTTGAAAAAATTAAAATCTTCATTTTGTATTAATGAATTAATATAAATTTATTTTATACCTTTGCATGCTTTGTGCAATTTAAATAGATTACATACTTTATACTGTTATCAATGTACGTAATCTACGATATACTTCAAATTAACCCTTTCCTTTCTCATTCCTAAAATCCTCATATAATAAAACTGGACACATACAAAACAAACTATATAAGATTTATTGAGGTTTAAATTCTAGCATTTCAGTATAATGAACTACAAGTAAACTATAAAGATGTTTATAATTAATCAATAAAAGTTCTTGATCATAACAGCAGCTTGCAATAAAACATCTTAATCTAGATATCATACAATATATCTATGTGCATATTATATTGTATATATTGGTTACATATTAATCTGCTTTTAATCAAGTGTACAACAATCACTTAAATATCATCATGCCACATAAAATTTACAACATCTGCATTCAATAGTTGTGTGCAAAAGCAATGTTTTTAACATTTCATAGACTGTTATGATTTAAATTATTTTCTTTAGTTTTGAAAGCTAAAAGTACTTAATTGATAAAAACGTTTTGCAAATGTCTGAAATTTTACCATAAAACAATATTTGAAGCAATTTTCACTTTAAAAAATTTGTTCATTATCATCTGAAAGAAGAAAGGTTTACCTCCCTTTACGGGCTGGCCATTGACCCCTTCTTCCCACACTACTTACCTTCAAAAAGTGTTGCTTCATGTTTGTGATTTCAGACACTTACAACATTTAATAAAAAGATATTTTGAAATCTGAATTGATAATTCTTTTTAAAGAACTAATTTGAGTCCATTATACTATAGTCAAGTTTGATGCACATTGGTCCCCTTAGCATATTTTATACAAATACATTTTACTATTATTGGACATCTGCACATGATATAAAAAATTAAACCATTGAGATATTCTAGCCTTTTACAATATTATGAAAAGTGTATTGAACAGACAAATTTTAAATGGAAGATGACAAGATTAAAAAAATTTGAAATTATTAAGAACATTGTTTAACCCATCTTGCTCTGGCAATAGCATTTCAAAGCACTGCAAAAACAAAAGAAAACAAAAAAGTTGTACAATATAAGAAATTCCTATACGATTAAATACTTCATATATAGTTTGTGATTTAGTACATGCAATTCAAAAAGAATTGTGCAATGGAACTCATATTTTTCATTTTTCAAAGAAATAGCTGCCCTAATTCATTCATTCATTTTTAGAACAACTTTTTTTAATCTTACATACCGAAAACGAAAAGAAAGATTAAAAGTTGTTCATATAATGAGATACAAAGACCACTGCAGGTTTCAGGATCATATGAAACAGATACAATATTAGACCCCGTTAAGTCCAAATTTAAGTCATTTATAAAATGAATACTACAGTGTATACTTAAAAAAATACTTCTAATATGAAGTAATAACAAATGTACTTAAGAATAAATAACAGAAACTTTTTTCCTTCAAAAATTCAATTATCTCTCACTTTAGATTATGTGATATAAATTTGTTTACTTAAGCAACAAATGTTTGGCCAAGCAATTAACAATTTGGCGAGAGAAAAAAAAAAAACAGAACTGCAACTTTACTGATCAGTAAGTTTTAATTGCATTTCCATTGAATAGAATATTGAAAATTTTTCAGTGTAATTAACTCTTCTATGTGGGAGATAAAAAAAAATTGTTTGTGGTATGTATCCTTAAAGAAACAATTCACTTAGGGTGAATGACTGTTACTAATATCACATTTATTACAATCAAGTTGAGAAACATTTCAGTATTAGCAATTAATAATAAACTAAATAAATGTTTTTTTTTAAAATAACAGATAACACTTAGATAACACTATTGTTTTAAATGTAACACAATGAACTAGTCTTTCCACAAAAAAAAAAAATGATTTTACATTTTTATAAGTAATAGAGCTCAGGAGTATAAAAGTCTTTTCAGAAACAAAATGTTCATTTAAAAGTTTAAGATGTCCACTGGAGCTAGTGCTTGTTTTCTGGGAGAAAACTATTCTGGATGTTTACAGTGTCTTTGTAGATCATACTGATAGTCACTTGTGATATTGGGTTACAAAGTAGGCAATGTTACTTTTATGAAGGTAGATAATACAATAATAATTATATAGTTATTCATTATTGTATAATAGCTAATAAATACTTATGTATAGCACAATTTAAGAATGCTCTCTTATATATCTACTACTAATATAGCAAGATTGAAATATTAAATTCCATAATTTAAATGCCCATGAGATGAAATGTTAATTGTTAAACTGTACATGTATTACTAAAATAGATACATGTACTATACTTAATACACAAATATATATATAATTGTTAAGAGTAAAAGTGAACAAAATAAAACTTACAATAAAGAAATATAATATTTGATCAATTGTATATTTTATCCACACATGGCCACATTACAGAAAACAATTAAGCTACAAAGAAACAATAATCATCATTCAATCAAATCAAATCATTCAATCAAATCTTGTGGACATACGTACCCGTATATCATTAAAATAATATCATTTTTATACAAAATCAAAGGTCATAATACAACATTTAACTTATGGTATATTAATTTGATCATTACAGAACTGTTAACATGTGAATTTGCAATCTGTTAGGTTATAAAACTACCTCCTGTATCAAATATAGTGACAATGCTGATGTGGATTTTAAATTGTGGATTAACAATATAATTACACATAAATTAAAATTAAATTTAAAAAAAGTAGACAGTACAAACTATCATTAATAAACTACATAATTTCATCTCATGGGCATTTTAATCTAATTCTTTTTTGTCCCAATAATGAAATTTAAAATACATTTATATATATAAAACATACCAAGAGTTATTGGGACAAAAAAGTTAAGTTGATGAGTGGCAACCCTTGATTTTGCCTAACCACTCTAGGCAGTATGTAAATATTTAGCTTCCATTGGAAACTAAATATTTATATACTGCCTGTTATTTGCTCAAGAGGGTTTTATAATGCTATACAATGTAATTAAAATGCAGTTCTGTCATTGGAATAGCTTGCTTAAGTCATATCTGCAGCACAATAAATCATATTATGGTCAGACCAATAAGCCTGAAGAACATCTGTTTCTAAATCAGTAAAGTTGGTAAATATTAGGTCTAACTGCGTCTTATTTTTTGTGGTTACCTTGTTTATGATTTGCACACAACCAAATTTTTCTTTCATAAAGTTCAGGAAATGTGCATATTGACCAGTAGTTAAATCCAAATTAAAATATCCCATTATCACAGTCTTTTCATCTTTATCAACCAATGGTAGCAACCTGTTTTTCAAGGTATCGTAAAAGAGTTGAAGAGTACAAGAAGGCTGCTTGTATAAAACTATACACTGTACTGGAGTATTGGAGAGCATAATCAAAATGATGGAAAATTCAACAGATTTTGAAGTAAAAGAGCTGTATGAAACACACTGTAATTGATTTCTCACATATATGACAATACCATGATGTGGTCTGCTCTGGGAAGAACTTGCATCATTCCTGAACATTGTAAAACCCTCTAAACAAAAGTCTTCATCTGAATCTAATTCACAAAGCCAAGATTCAGCTATACCAATAACATCTGCAGCCAAAACACTTGGTTCCGATTTTATATCAAGGAAGTGTTTGTGTAGAGATCTGGCATTGTTGAACAAAAATTTTATATCTTTACATACCGAGTATAGTGGTGTATATGAGAGTTGCAATCAATTTTCTCTTAACCTTTCCATCTCTCTATCAACAGCTTCATCTTTTGAAAGACTTTTTTCATTGAAATCCAGAATGAACAGACCATCAAGTGACCTTACTCTTGAAAGTGCAACATAATGTATATGAGGAATTTTTCGCTGCTTTGTCTGTGCTAAGCTGATTACTGCCTTTGTAAGAGTTGCTCCTTGTGCTTTGTGAATTGTTTTTCCAGCAGATGGTTGCAGTGGAAACTGAACTCTCTCATATGTCTTCCTGTTATAAGCAAATGTTCTTTTAGCTTCAAATACAGGAGTCCATGCAGTATTAACATTTGTGCTAAACAAATGCCTGTATTGATGTCTTCGTGAAATACCTATACTTGAGTCAGCAAAAAGTACCCATACTATGGCAGGTCTTAATTGCGATTCTTTATATTCAATGTATTTCACAACACAGGAAGCACCATTTGTCAATCCATCTGTAACATCAAGATTCACTGATATGTCATATAGCATATCTACAGCAATAACCAAATTAGTTCTCAATTGTCCAGTAGATGCTGGGTTTTCAGGCAAGTTTTGAACTAGTTTCAATTTCACTGATGCAGAAAGTTTTGTCTGTGATAATACATCTGTGTCTGCTCTTACAGTTACTTTATTTGTTGAAAGGTTTTCTATTAGATTGTTATTAAAACAATCAACAAACTTGTTCTCAATAAACAGATGAGGTGCCTCCTTAGGATAGTCTTGAGAGTCTTGCCTGATGAAACGTTGAGAAATGAGTTCTTTGTCTTCGTCTGTCATCTTGTTTTCACGGAGTCTATTTAACATTTCTGCAAATCTGAGGTCATCCTTTTGTCTCATAATTTCACTTAATTCATGCATATAGAAATGTTCTTGCCACAAATTGTTTGCTAAACTCTGACCAGGATTAGAAAGGTCTTTGAAAATCCACTTGTCTCCAACAGGTGGTAACTGATATAAATCACCTACAGCTATGATACTAATACCACCAAAATCTTGTTTTCTCCCAGTAAGTTGTTGAAGTCTATTATTTATAAATGATAGCATATTATTTCCAACCATTGAAATTTCATCTATTATCACAACTGACAAATTCCGGTACTTTGTCCTAAATGAGTTCAGTTCATCTGCACTCATGTGCTGCTGAGTTTGATACATTTTTCTGTGAAATGCTGATGCAATAGTAGTCCCTTTGATGTTGTATGCAGCTTTGCCAGTGTGAGCACAAAGTAATATTCTAATATCATCAGGGTTTTCACCTTCTTTTGAGTACAGTATTCTGTGTAATGTTTGAAAAATGGCATCAATAACCACTGATTTTCCTGTTCCTACTCCAACAGTTAGAAAAGCATATAAAGGTTCATCTCTGATTTGAATCCAATAAGTTACATGATTGTAAAATTCCCTTTGCTAAGTATTGAGGGATTGCAAAAGTTTATAATACTGCTCATCAGGAATGCGGACGGCACTCATTTCTGTTTCAGTTACTTTTGAGGACAATCCAAGTTCTGGCCCAATATCAAAATCTCTGTGTTGAACTGTTTCAGGATCAAAATGAACAAATTCCTCAGATGGTTCAGAACCTATCTCTGCATCTTCTGCCTCAACATGCTCTGTATTTGGTGCTACTGTCTCCAAATCATCAAGATCTTCTTCAGCTTGAAGTCGAGCTTGTTCTAATTCATCCACATAATGTTCATACTGCCTTTGCTTCATTTGTATTATACTTGCTTTTTGCCTGTAGTGCTGTTCATAAGTTTGATGACTATCAAGTAGGTCAGCATTCTCATTTCTCCATGGCAGAAAGAGAAGAATTTTTTCTCTGTAATACTGTTCAGAATTTGTTTTTTGGCTGTACCCTAAATATCTAATAACTCGTTTGTTTTTTCGTCTTCTGATCTTAATCCCATTTTTTCAAATGAACTAACACAACCTGATCAGTAAAAGTCTCTTGAAAATTGTCTTCTGGGTTATCATCATTCACTTCCTCTTGTATATCTTTTCTGATTTCTTTTGGAAAGGTCACTTCCAATTCAGAAACAACATCAGCTAAACACCAATTTTCTAGCTGTTTTGGTCTTCTTGCATGTCTTTGTATCATACTATCTGCCTTAATGTCAGTTGAATCTTTTGGTAACTCGATCAATTCATCTTGATGTTTGAGTAAGAAAACTCGGTCTTCAGGTGGTGATGTATTGATAAAAACAACCTCTCTACTAGCTTGTGTAAGTGGCATCTGCAGGATTAAATAACTTGCCTCTTGTACACTGACTTCAACAAAGTTCAAGAACTTGTTTCCAATATGTCGAACTTGGCGCTTAAGATCCATATTTCCCTCAGCAGCTTCTTGAGATGCCTTATCAAGCATTGCACTGATTCCTCTCTGAGATTTGCTGATATAAGCAACAATATATGTGGCACATGCATAAGGATCAAGTACAAACTGAATATCTAAGTTAGCATTCCAGGCCTTCAACACTGATGAGTTATAGTAATTCACTCTCATCTCAGATGGACTTCTCTTCAGAAACACTTTGGGACCTTTCAAGGAAGCTCGAATACATTTAATATACTCATCCTCACACATTTCTACAACAATCTCTAAGAAGGACTCATAGTCTAAACTGCAACCATCTTTGTAATCATTCATTTTCTTTTGAATATCAGAATATATCTTTCTATACTGTTCAACATCAACATCCAAAGGTTCAAGAAGCATGGTTTTGGGCAAAGGTGGCAAAGGAAATCCCAATCTGCATACAGACCTACCACTTTTTTGCAAGTTTTTGAGTGCTTTTGTACTTGAAGATCTACAAGCTGCTTCATTTGAGAATCATTTTCCTGCAAACCACATGTGACATACTTATCTACATAAGCTTCTATTTCCTCATTGCTTTTTTCTTTGTGCTTTGGAGCATCACTTGTCCATACCAGCATATGAATATGTGGCGAACCTCGGTTTTGGAATTCTACCCTTCGAAACACATCAGTGACAACACCTAGAGGATTGTGAGGACTCTTAAGAACAGTATTTATGAAAAGTTGAACTCTGTTGTCAAAGAATCTAGCACATGTCACTGGATCTTGTTTAACAAGTTTTGATTTTTCACTCCAATTCAAATCCTCTAATTCTTCTTGTGACGGGGTTTTTCCATCTAGTGTTGCCAATGTTTTAAGCAGATCTTGCCATCTGGTATCAGCTGATGAGAGAGAAATAAACCAGGTTTGAAGACCCAACTGTCTTATCATGGCAAATACATCCTTCTTTTTAGACGAAAGATATGCAGGAGAATTTCTAAGGGTTCTAAATATATAATACCCTTCATTTAATCTCACAATTTTTTCTGCAGAGGCTGGATTTAAAACTTGTTCTGCAGTGATTTTCTTACCATCTGATTTACATCTTCTCAATGCCAAATTAACTTTGTCACTAACTTGCTTAATTTGAATTTTCTTCAATTTAAAAAAGATGTTGGGTACAGATTGTGCTGCTCGTCTATCAACACTGCGCAACTCCCATTTTGCAATATCACTGTAGTGTACTTGAACTTCTCTTTCCTCACTTTCAACTCTGCGTTGACCACAAAATATTGTTGGAAAACAGAGATATTCTGCATCTGTTTCTGTAAATAAACTTATTGGTTTTTGGTTTTCCCCAGGGGCAAACACATAGAGTTTATTTGTATCAATGTCTGCTTCATCTACAAGTGTATCAGAATTGCCTTGAATACAGTCATCTAAAGTAACTTCACAAAAACCATCATCATTACCTTCAATTTCTCGATCATCACTGTCATTTAAAGATCCTATCAGTTCTTGTACTGTTTCCTCATTACTTTTTTTTATTTCATCTTTCCAAGAATGGTCTATCACTATACCTCAATTCTTATACAATTCAGAATTTTTCATAAGCCATTGCAAAGCATTTATTACAACGTTTGGTCGAACATTTTCTGTGAAGCATGCCGACTTGTGAGATAATCTCTTCTTCAGTTTGACAGCTATAGTTACATGCTCATCTATTTGTCGTGGAAGGGCATTTACAGTTGGCTGAATATCAACTGGAACATTAACAATATTTCCTTTGACCGACATCTGACCTCCTCTGGGTAATTCTCTTATTTGCATGAATGGTATGCGTTGAGATATTAATCTCTCTTCAAGTGGGTGTAAATTCAAAGCATCTGGTTTCTCAGGCCATTTCATTCCATTTTTAACTGAAAGCTTGGAATTTTCTCATCTTTCAGAGCTGAACAACAGGTTAAAAATAACCATTCTATGTCATTCACAGATCTAAATCCAGTGCAGATACTTTTACTTCTAGCACTAAGACAAGTTGAATCTAGCTTCACAACACTTTTCAAAAACCAAGTCTGATGACAACATGTACACACATAAATTGGACCAATTTTTACTTGTTCATGGAATTTCTCTATGCAATCTTCTAAAGAATTACCATGAAACTTTTTCTTCACCAATTTGTTTTTGTTGTCTTTGAATTCTGTGTCAAGCCTTCTTTTAGCCTTAAACTCTTTCATTCTCTCTTTCTTTTTCTCGATAATTTCTTCTAATTTGCTGTTTACATAGCCGTTCCTTCTCCAACTGCTCTACATTGTCTCTTTTCCTTTTCTTTGCTTCTCTTTCTTTTAAACAAAATTCTGTACTCTGTCTTGCTTTAGATTTACTTTTTAATGTACTTTTTCTGTCCTTCTGCTTTGTCTCTGAATTTTCTCTGCTTTTTTGTTTGGAAGCAAGTTCTTTCTCTTTAAATCCTTTACTTTGTCTTGCTTTGGTCATACTTTTTAATGTACTTTGTCTGTCATTCTGTTTTGTCTCTGAATTTTCTCTGCTTTTTTTGTTTGGAAGCAAGTTCTTTCTCTTTATATTCTTTATTTTGTCTTGCTTTGGTCATACTTTTTAATGTACTTTGTCTGTCATTCTGTTTTGTCTCTGAATTTTCTCTGTTTTTTTGTTTGGAAACAAGTACTTTCTTTTTATATTCTTTACTTTATCTTGCTTTGGTCATACTTTTAAATGTACTTTGTCTGTCTTTCTGTTTTGTCTCTGAATTTTCTCTGGTTTTTTGTTTGGATGCAAGTTCTTTCTCTTTAAATTCTTTAGTCTTTCTTGCTTTGGTCATACTTCTAAGGTTACTTTCTCTGTCCTTCTGTTTTATCAGCGAGTTTTCTCTTCTTTTTCCCATATAATTTCTCATAATTATATTCATTTCGATTTTCTTGCGGAGAATCAGAAGTGATACATTTTTTTGACATATTCTCTTGGAACTCAAAGTAGTTATCAATTAAAGAAGGTCGTTTGCTTCCCGCATTAGATTCACTTGTTTTTTGTGTTACAGACACTGGCTGAATCTCAAATTGGCTTATCATAAAAAATATTGCAACTTTGATAAAATGCAAACATGTAGTCCAAAAGTTGATTGATATCATTAAAAGTGATTTTAACAGCTCTACCATCTGCAGATGAAAGTCCATGGGAATGCGAATAAAAAAATACAGGACAGTTCTTGTCGTTGAGATATATTGCTGAGCAAATTCCTCCAAACATAATTAATCCTTGACTGAATCTTCTAAAGAGTAGCTCAATACCTGCCTTCAAATTATTACTTTCACATGAGTGGTCCCAATCAACGTGAGTTACTGTCCCATAAATCTCTTCATGATAGCATATTTCATACCTGTTATCATTCACAAAAACAGACTTGGGGAGTTCTTGAAAAAGAAGCATTTTTGATACAAATCGAACAGTTGACTGTAATTCTGCAATTCTGACTCGAAATAAATCATCCGCAGCAAAGAGCACTTCATCAAGTTCTGCAGAAGTAGATGCACTTTGCCAAATGATCGACATCAAAGCATTGCATTTACACTGAACTCCTCTTGAAAAAGGTGGAAATAAACTACTAGCTTGATTAATTGTTGCAAATAATTTTGTCACAGGCAAATTTTTTTCAATGAAAGTCAAACATGAAGCCTGTTCAGAACAAGATAATGTGCCCAAAGGCAAATTTGTTATGTTACTGGCGCCCGAAGGCATATTTGCAATATTTCTGGTGCCCGAAGGCGAATCTGCACTGTTATTCGTGCCCGAAGGCAAATCTAGTACTCTTTTTAAGGAGGCAGTATCCCCCCGGTCTTTAGCACTATTTTTTACGTGGCTAGCTTCCACGAGTCTAAAAGGTCCGTCATCTGTTGCGTTAATCGTTGGGTCTTTCGTACTATTTTTTACGTGGCTAGTATCCACGAGTCTATTGCCACTGCTGCCACGACTGTGGTTCCCCCTCTTCACCAGTCCCATCCTGTTGTTCTTTTTGCGAGGCATCTTCAAAATATACAAAAAAATCAATCAGTATTACTATTTCTTCAGAAATACTTACTTTTGAATTATATCTCTAAAATAACAAATAGGAGTTGAATTGAGAGCTGAAGTTCTAATATCAAACTAAAATATGTCCATATTCATATGCATTTGCAAATGCAAACTTGCCCGACTTGTTTTCAATTTTATTTTACAGACATGTCATTTACCTACAATATATAAATCCTAATACATACACAAAATGAGAAATTTATAAAGATAAATAGCCAATCAAGGGCAAAAAGTCATAGGCACACTACTCCATACTTATTACATCTTTATGCATGTTGCATGATAAACAAAACTCTTTAGCAGAAATTCAGTAGGCTAGACAAGCCTGACCCTCCATCACATCGCAACCTTATAAAAAAAATAGACTAAATATAGGAACCAGACACGAATTATAAACTTCTGTCATTGACCTTGATCTTGCATAAAAGACCTTGGTTCAAAGTCATGACACAACCTCAGAGGCCTGTTCAGCAGAGCGCGTTCGCCGCTCGCCAAAATTACTATTGGAGGTATAAGGAATTTTGGCGAGCGCTCGCGAACGTTCGCTCTGCTAAACAGGCCTCAGGTCATAAGCAATGATTGTGTGAAGTAGTAGATTCAAGTTTTTTTCTATAATAAAGAAACGTACCAAAAATGAATTATACAATTTTTCTTTCAGTGACCTTGAACTTGCACAGATGACCTTGGGTCTAAGTTCTAAATTTTAACCTGGTCATTCATCTGGAAAATCTAAATCAGATCCAGCATCAGAAGTTTGATATCTGGACAATGATGTTATCATGTACCCTATATGCAATATTTTGAAAAAATAATCAAGTTCAACAGCTGGTATTTTTCTCAAAATTCAAGTAGTAATATGTTCATCTCTGATATACATGTATATGCAAAATTTATCTGCAAAATGAAAAAGTTTGAAAACCTGGGCATTAACTGGACTTCAGCGGGTTAAAATAATTGATGTCCAATAATCTATAGCCTTTTCCTTTTAAGTTTTAGCATAGTACATTGTAAAAAGCATGTGCCCTTTTATTAGTGTTTTTTGTTCCCCAATGAAAGAGGGAGATAATAACTTTTAGTCAGAGAGTCATGAAATTTTACACAGCTACTCCATATGGCCTAAAAAAGTTTCCTTATGATTTTGAGGTCAAAGGTCAGTATCATAAATTCAAAAATTCTGCATGTTTTAACATTCTCATTTCTCCACAATATCAACAAGTCCTTTGAGCTTCTGCCATGACATTTAATACTACAACTCCCTATGGTCTTTGGAAGATGCCCATTTATTTAAAAGGTCAAATTTGTAAATTCATTTATTCTTTGCGTGTGCAAAACCTTCATTTCTGGGTGATATCTCAAGAAGCTTTTCGGAGTTTTCAATTAAGTTTTATATCAGAACTCACTATCACCCCATCCGCCCTACTTTAAAAAATCCCTCCTAACCTAGATGTGTGCATGCTATTCTTTTTATCCATAGGCGGGGGACACAGATTCTCTGACTTGGTTGGTTTTTTTTTCATCTGGAATAAAATTTGTTCATGGTCCTCCTTCATAATAATATTTATCTTCAATCAAGAAAAAAGCTGGATTGATTAGCATAGATGTAATGGCCCATGTCTTTTACTTAGCATGTATACAAGTAATAGCCCAATGCTTTTATTTAGCATAGATGTAATTGCCCATGTTTTTAAAAAATAATCTTTAATCAGGCAGACATGCTAAATATTATCTTTCATATCTTATCAAAAGAACATTCATAACAAGATGTGTTTGTGAAACACTATGCGCCCGGCGGCATCAAAGTTTAAAAAATCTATTTTTAGCATATTGATCACAGTCAAGGTCACAAGGTCATTGACCATGGTGTCATTTAAAAGAACTTAATCTGTGGAGTATGCATACTAAATATGAAGTCCCTATCTCCTATGGATCAAAAGATATGGCAAATAGTGTAAAGAGCTATTTTTAGCATATAAGTCACAGTCAAGGTCACAAGATCATTGACCTTGCCGTCGTTTGAAAGGACTTTATCGGTGGAGTATGCATACCAAATATGAAGTCCCTATCTCCTATGGTTCAAAAGTTATGACAAACAGTGGAAAAAGCTATTTTTAGCATATAGGTCACAGTCAAGGTCACAAGATCATTGACCTTGCCGTCGTTTGAAAGGATTTTATCGGTGGAGTATGCATACCAAATATGAAGTCCCTATCTCCTATGGTTCAAAAGTTATGACAAACAGTGGAAAAAGCTATTTTAAGCATATAGGTCACAGTCAAGGTCACAAAGTCAATGACCTTTATGTCATTTGAAAAGACTTTATTAGTAGAGTATGCATACCAAATATGAAGTCTCTATCTCTTATTGTTCAAAAGTTATGGCGAAGGTTAAAGTTGACAACAGAGAGACAGACAAACAGACGGGACAAAAACAATATACGCCTGGGATCTATCGATCCAGGCGCATAAAAAGAGAATAAATAAAATTGTTAAGCATACTGTAAATTCACATATTTTTGAGGGGTCAAATTTTGTGTTTTGAGGAAAATATGTTGGTGCATGGCGATTTGATTTCGTGGTTGAAGAATTGTGAATTAGAAATATGTGTCAAAAATTGTATTTTGTGATGGATATGAGTGCTCCAAGTCGCTCTTACTTTTAGGTAGCTTAATGGCGACCTAAATTTTTTTGTGGTCGCCATTTCAGAATTTCTGGTCGCCATAAACAAATTTTCACTCGCCATTAATAAAACATATAAATAACACGATTAAAACAATGAACTAACTTCCACATGTGTTATTTTTTTTTTAATTTATTAAATCAAAGATTATTAATCACTGTGACTAGAAATCTTTTGCTAGTTGAAGGATAAATTTTTATTAAATACAACCAACCTTTGTATAGTACACAGAAGAACACAAGTAAGCTGATCCTAGAATTACAGTTTAATCAAAATAAAATAAAACTTTGCCAATTGATTATCATGTTTACCTGTTTACTTACTACTACGTATCTTAACCATATAACTCAGTCGTTATCAATGCCGCCAAAACACTTAATTGTGATATGCAAGCCATTGACCAAATGCTCACATAACGAAGTCAGGGAAACTCTAGAAAGTTTACAATGTTTGGATGCCATTCTCTCAGAAAGGTTATGTATATAGGTTTCTGGTTCTATCTAACTTAACTATTACAGCATACTGTCATAACATTACATGATCTAAGTCCATATGACGCTTTGTAAAGTGTGTTAAAGTATTTATCTTCAAACGTTGTCTTGATAGAGAATATTGAAAACGTAAATCTCGATCCCGATCATAAAAAGATGGACGTTGCCATCCCAAATTTTCTCAGTCGTGAAAATACGACTTAGTTTTAATATCTAGTCGCAAAACCAATTTTTGGGTGGCAAATGCGACCATTTCAGTCGCAACTTGGAGCACTGGATCATCATATCAAGATATTACCATAAACATTTGCCATTGCAGACTTTATTAAGTAAATTTAGCATTTGTCCATGGACTTTTTAAACAACCCTGGTACATAGTACATATAACTGTGGATAATATCCATATTTTTATAGCAATAAAGGAATTTCACATTTCTAAAAGTTATCTACCATTGTTTGTGTAATGTTAATTTTTCCCACTTTGTTGTTTGCAAATTACTTAATTGAATAATTTCTATTTGTACCTGATTGCCAGAGTATAGGCTACAGGGAATATGAAAAACATGATGAACATATCCACACAGATTTTATTTCTAGATACTTATTCATGAAGTTGGTAAGTTTATAGAGAGTAAACAGTGCCTTATTTAGGTTGACCCAGGACTGATGCCGCAAAGTGGAATACCTTTTCTAAATGTGAAAGTCGTCTGTTAACAACACATCCCCGTTGATCAAAAACTTGTACACAAATCCTTCAGAAAAAATTTGATGAGACATTTAAAAAAAAAATAATTTGTTTTGCAAGGTTTAAAGAAACTGTTATAATTTCAGACAAAGAAAGATATGCATATATATCAGTTTCCTATAACACAACTACAATGTAGAGCTTACATAGAGAATATCAATACACATACAAGTAACAATACATGCAAGTGCCGTTTTGCATATATATGTAGGTCTGGTATTTTTTCTAAGAGAGGTTCTGGCCATCCCTGCTCAAAAGCAGCTTCTCTCTTTGAGAGCCGAGCATACTGGGGATAACGCATGGGTTGATCTGGGAATTTCTCAGTCATGACTGAACTTTTGATTTGTAGTCCCCCCCCTTTTTATAGAGAAGGAAAAAAAAACACAACACATAAAACAACAATTCAATTTTTTATTCAATTCAAAAAAAGTCAAACATATCAACATATCAATAACCATATGGTAAAGTGTTATAAGAGGGTAACAATTGTCTCTTATCATACACAATTCTATACTTTTTCTCTGAAGGTTTGTTTACGAGCTCATGATCACGGGTCCTCTGGATTTTGCTGGGATAAGGGACTGTCACTTCCTCTATTTCTCCCTTAAGCATTTTTTCTAAAGTCTCTAGGCACACGATCTGGGAGGTTCGATAGTTGAGAGTGATTCCTTTGACTTTATGAACCTCGGTTCCTTTGGCCGTCCGGTAACCATAATTTTTAGGGCCTGCCGACATGAATTTGATGATGTGATCCCCGTCTAATTCGTCGGTCCATTCTCCTAAACTATTGCCCAAGGTAGGATTAAAGGCTCCTACCCGATGTTGGTAAATGATACTGTCCGTATCGAAATAAAGTACCCGATCTCCTAAAGGTTGTAAAGTCTCGTAGAGGGGTAAGCGGGCATGCGCGGTAGTAAAACAAGCCAGGACCACGTTTCCAAAGGGACATTCTTCGACGAATTCCTGTTTGTCTTGATAATTCACTAGCATCTTGTCTTCATTGGGGTTCTCTTTATTGTCTAAGAGTTGCATGCCCTTGATATCGAGAGTCGAATCTTGTAAGAGTTGCTGTAATTCCTCTTCTTCGTCCAAGTATCTGGTTTTGGGTAATAACAAGCGTTGAGCAAATTTTCCCCACAGACAATTTAAAAAGAATTTAGCAATGGTTCTTCTCACTGGATTCTTCTCGATACTGAGAATGTCCATCGTGAATTCTTTGTATAACACTTGTCGAATCTAATCTTGTTCTTGTTCTGAGGTCTTACAGTCGGGGGGAAATCCGGACGCTTCCTGTTTGATCTTGAGGAAGGTATCGATGTAAGGTCTGAATAACTCTTGACTGCTTTCTTTAAAATGCCACACTTCATAGATTCGATCTAAGGTATATCCCATGTCTAGGGCTTTATGTAATTCGGTCGTCACCCAAGTACCCGTGAGACTGCGTTCCTGGGCGGTGTGTTGACATCGATCTTGAGAAGTAGAGTCCTGTCGTTCGGCACACGTGCGACATAAGGGAAATAATAACTTGCCTCCCGTCCGATAAGGTAATACGGGGTGATAGAGGTCTCGGGGAGGTAAGACCCGACAGTGAATGAGACCGAAATAATTTTTCACGTCCTGGAACTCGTCTGTGATGATTTCAGGATGCCCTAGGGGAAATGGTCTGTGTTTCAACACGTAAGGGTATAGGGAACAGACGTCCACGTATCTCATGTCCCCTTCTTCACAATATAATTTAGTGGCATAGGTCCGACCTCCGTACAGGGTCTCTCGAGGTTTCAAAGGATCGGGAATGTCCAGATCTCGTACAAATTGCTGTAAACTCTCATCTTGTTGCACTTGCTGATCGAAATCGTGCTCCCAGATACTACGGACGGTATACCCCATATCCTTCAAAGTTAAAGTCCTTCTGATGGTTTCTTCGTGTAATTGCTGGTAAGTAAATTGGGTTCAGTGAGGATGAGTTTCCGTGTGTAAACTGGGATAGCAAGTGGGGCATCCGTGCCAATAACACCCGTAAAATTCGTAGACGGTACGAGTCGCTTCCTGGTATCCGTCGACGGTATAATTTCCGATTGGGACTTCGCCCCCGTTTCTGGCATGTCGCATGTGACATCCACTCTGTTGACTCATCCAGGTGAGCCACCGACAGGCTTTAGCCGAATATTGTCGTGCCGGTTCATACCCGAGGTTAGGAATGATGGCAATGGTGTCTTCAGACATGAATTGTCGACGGTAGGCTAAATTAGCAGCACTGGCAAAAGTGATGGATTCCTGGAAAGGGTCCACATTGACCAAACTCTTGAGGGTGGCTCTAAACTGTGCACAGCATCGGCGTAAAATGTCGACGTACGAGACACAATACCCTTCAAACTCTTTCTGGAAATCAAACACTTTCCCCCTCTGTTGTTCGTACCATTCAAAGAAAGCCTGTCGTCCACTGGTAGACATTTCGTCCGGTTTGTAGAAAGCTGCCGGTGGATAAGGTCCCACGTAATTCTGGTTCTGTTCCGTATTAAAAAAGTTGGGGAAATAGCCTTTCTTCAATTCGTCGAGTCCGAAAGCGGAGGGCATCTTGGCTAATGCAAATGGTAAGAAACTATAGGAGTCGATGAATTTCAGTCCACATATTTCCATGTACAAGATCTTACTGCCGTTCATGATGACGTTAGGTTTCAGGCAAGAGGAATGCACCAGGTGATTCAAAATGAATTGTCCATCGTAGCCTTTGAAGTTATGGGCGATGACGATGGCCTCGTCGTGTACTAAAGTGGAATTCTTAGTACCTGTAGTGGGTTGTAATAACCAGTCCATGAACTTCTTTAAGGTGTCTGGCCCTTGAAATAGGTGCTGACGGGGTCCCATGTGTTGACAATGAGGACAGGGCTGGTCTATGGGTAAGTGACTGCAATGTTGACATACGCGGTGTGCCACACACAGATTAGGGATGTGAATGCCGGTTTCCTGAGTGCATTCGAAATCGAAATAGATGTAAAACTGTAAGGTGTCTTTCCCGTTCTTCTTCTTCTTCTTCTTCTGGGGCTTCTGTTGAACGTAGCACTGATGATCGGCATCGACGATTTTCTTACAGATCTTACACTGTTTCTGTCCTCCGCACTTGTGATGAGGGAATAATTTCTTAGGCATCCAGGAATGACACTTCTCGCATAGCCCCATTAAATTGCAGACAGTAGTGGTGGTCTTCTTACTATGGGGTCTTAAATGATTTTCGTAGCAGGTCCTGTTCTTAAAAATTCCATGGCATTCCTGGCATCGAATGTTGCTCCCGTCTTTGGGACATTCAGGGCGCCCTAAACAATATAAACAATATTTACAGCGATGAGGGCACTTGGATCGATGTTCTGTGACAGTCCTGTACCCCACGTCGCAATGATCACAGTAATATTGGTTCCCCGTCACTCCCGTCATCGATAGGATGGCATCGTAATGATGGTCGTCTAACAAAATGTTCAAATAAGTTCCGTCTCCCCAACCTTTGTAAATAGGCTCTAAGGTGAGTTTAGTCGATTACCTGAACTGAAATATTTTCAGTCGATACTGAGGAGCTAACACCTGCTGTAATTTCGTCCACTGTTCCATGAGGGCTATTGCTTGGTTCTTCTGGTCATTGGCTCTTACATCGCCATCGTTTTTCCCATTCGGGGTCTGGATGTTCGGGTTTTTGACTGTGTAATCGAGTGACGACGATGGCTCTAGCTAAACAAAATTTATCCCAGGGATTGACGATCCGAACGATGGATTGCTTATTATTCTGAAAAGTCTCCTTATTCACTTGTAGATGCTTGGTATTCTGGCCACCACTTCCCTCGGGATACTTAATGTGTAACAGATCGAATTCCAGGGAGCCGTCGCCCAGTTTGAACTCCTTTTTGGATTGTTGAATGGCTTCTATTTTATCTAAAATGAGGTCTTCGTTTAAATGTTTACATTGCGTAAACTCCTACCAAATCTCTGAATCCAAAGATTGGTGACGTATGTTCAGGCGGAGGTAATCGTTAGGATTACACTGCATTTTAGATTTGAAAGTTTGTAACATGTTTCTGAATAATCGCCGAACGAATCCGGTGTTTTCCTCTTCTGGAAATTCATTGAAATGGACGATATATTTATTTTCATGCACTTTAAGTTTTGTAGACCCCTTTTTGTTATGCAGTCTCACCTTATAATACTTGGAAATCGCCTTGGGTTTGGGTGGTGAATAAATAGGTAACTTTGACCCCTCATGCGCCCTTGTCCTTTGCTGTTGCTGTCTTTGTTTTTCTAGTTGAGCTCTTCTCTGTAATAGTCTGGCATTTCTTTTCCGAAGCTTTAATTCTTGCTCTTTTTTCTCATCAAGAATTTGATCTAATTCTCTCTCCCGTAGTTGTCGTTGTCGTTGTTGTTGTTGTTGTTTAAATTGAGCTCTTCTCTGTAATATTTCAGCATTTCTTTTCCTGAGCTCTAATTCTCGATCTTTATTTTCATCAAGAATTTGATCTAATTCTCTCTCCCTTTTTTTTCCATTCTAATAATCGCTGAGCATGTAACTGTTTATCTCTTGTAGAATCCATGCCCCCCCCCCCCCCCCCGGCAGGGAGCTTGCTCTGACTGTAGAATGAGCTGAAAGTCGGAGAAAAGCCGTATTTATACAGTGGATGACGTCACAATGCATAGGTAAGCTCGCTGACTAGACGTACACAGTACGATCAAAACGTAAGTCTACCGTATTTTTGCACACGGCCCTAAACAAACTTGAATCGCTGCCAAGTATTACCTGTGTAGTCAGCATAAAAAAACGTAGGTAAAACGTATTGATGCACACGCCCCCTAATTTTTTGCACACGGTCCTTTACAGGTGATGCAACAGGTATAAAAAGGCAGGTAAAAAGTGCACACGGCCCAGGTATATAAACCAGAGCTGGACATCGACGATCAGTCTTCGTTAGTATTTGGAATTGGACACAGGTAAAAATGGAGCAGACAAAAAATATGACAGAGGAAACGGAGTATTGTTGGTCTATTAACGGAAAACATTTCGGAGAATGGATGAAAACTAAAGAAGAAGCCATCCAGAATTTTTATGAACGCAACAGAAATTATTTAAAATGGCCACCGAATTTAAAGTACAAAAAAATTTTGGTTGGTAAAAAGAGTGGAATTGGATCCTGAAGATTATGAAAAAAATTATGACACCAGAGAGGAAAAATACTGTCTGAAGGAGAGAATAAATGGATATTACGGTTATCAAGAATACCAATTGGAGATCATGAGCGGACCTTATCGTGGGGAGAAGAGTTCCTGGAAAATTTCACTTGTGGATTGTTTTCATCAATTGGGAGACAAGTTGCTGTCCTTTAAAAAAGGACTGCAATACGTGGACCATATGCGTGTTTTTTTTCTAACTGAAATTCAATTAAGAAAAATTTCTAGGTGTAGGGAATGTTCATATAAGGTTTGTTCACTTATTCTAAAATTATCTGCCACTTTTAACTGAACGTAATCTCAAAGCACAAATGTGACATTTTATCTCTGATTAGCGATCTTTAGTTTTGTCAATTTTAATATGTTTAAAAAATCAGGTTATTTTGACACGTGTAACACATATTGGCTGTGACTTAACACCTGTTCTGGATTTATACGGAAGAAATTTATGTGAAAAATGGAGATTTGATGGTTCACGTGTAGCACACCTCTGTACAACGCAGATTTGTTTTTTTTTATTATGTCGGAGCCCCCACCCCCACCCCCCAACACACACACACATTAAAAGCCCTTGCTACAGACCTTTATCAAACAATAATTAGACTGCTGAAATATTAAAATATTTTGCGAGTTTTGATGCACAAAACTAATGCCGGTGAAAACTTGCTCTACTTTAAAAGCTTTAAAAGCTACACGTATCTCTGTTCGTTGAGCGACGTTTCTCAATCAAGTTGCTAAGTTACATGTATCTATATACTGTAACTTCTTAAAATGTTTGTACCATAGAATCAATGTTTAGTATAAAAGTATATGTAAAAGAGAGAAAATTGGATCTGCCAATTAATATGCAAATGCCGATCTGCAGACTTAAAAGCGCGATCTGCCGATGAATGGCAATTTTTAATTCGAATAGGGCGAATTATTCTACGGGCAAGTTACCTAAAGTGCGAACTCTCTGGCATTCTCGCACATGCGTAGCCTGTCGTTTGCCAAGGGCATCCGGTTTAACTTCGCTTATATATTTACTGCGTGGACCGCAGGGTCCACGCAAAAAGAGGATTAGGGAAGAAAAGAAGCTTATAGGAATTTTTACAGATAGGTCTATTTATAAAGTGTATGTACATTGTCGCATCCCTCTATCGCCTGAAGAAAAATAATCTCAAGAAAAAAGGAGAGGGAAAAAATTAAGACAGTGTATGATTGTATTTTGATTCTGAATAAAATTGAAATCGTGTCCCGTCCATATCTTTCTTATTGATAAAGTTGGAAAGTTTCTTTTTTTCACACAAAGATTCCTCACGACCTAAAGGTGTATCATGATCTGGACCTAAGGTCATCTGTTCAAGTTCACTGAAGAAAATTTACATTTCATATTTTGTACATATGTTTATGTAAAAAACTTAAATTTACTACTTCACACAAAGATGGATTATGATCTGAGAGTATGTCATGACCTTGATCCACGGTCATCTGTTCGAGTACAAGGTCAATGAAAGAAAATTTTCTAATAATGCTTTGTACATATCTTTATTATGGACAAATTTTAATCTACTACTTCACACAAAGTTGGCTTATGACCTAGGTGTTTTTCATGACCTTGATCCAAGGTCATTTGTGCAAGTGAAGTACACTTAAAAAAGTTCATAATTTGTGCTTGGTCCGTATCTTTTTGGGAGTTGAATATATCAACGAGTCTATGTCAGTGGGCCAAGACAGGAAGTGCAACTGACAAACAGCCGCCAAGGAAAATGAGCATTGCGAATAAAAAAAAAAATAGTTCCCCATTAAACTTACTATAAATAAATTATAATTCTTGACAATAAAGTTCACAATCACTCTGTATTCAACTTTAGTCATTTTAATTTCCTCTTAAGCATCTGTCACCTAAATAATCATACCGATTCCGATATGTATTCATACATTGTGCATGTATTCTAATTTTAAGACAGGATATTCCCTTCTAACAAAGCGTCTGCAATATGATGAAAAAACATGATAGTATACTGGTGGTTAAAAAACAGAAAAAAGTTTTGATACAGTGTATTTAGACAATAAAACAATGGGCTTAGTAATCAGATGTACTACAAGATTTAAAGTCAAATTGGAATACAGAGAACAAAACTTCATGTCTAGGCTAGCTGTTTTGTTTACAATACATGTGTATGTATGCACCTGACTCAGGCTGATTCAGTGATTAATAACTCAGCGGGCATTGTGTGCTTGCGAATCTCTTATATGTGTAAAGCTTAATTTAGATAAGATCTCCCAACTGCTGCAGAAGTGACCTACTGCATGGATTAATATTACTTCTCGCCTTTTACTTTTGTGTCCGGAATGATAGTAACTAAATGAAAGTATACACAGGATGATTTTTATATGCGTAATTAATAAAGCTTGCTTATTTCTTTTGTTTGTGGAAAGTTGTACAGTTATACAATATAGTGAAAGTTAATATGCGTGATGACTGTTTGACTAAGCAAGATAAAGACTGTAAACAGATTATTGCAAATTGTTGGCACATTGAGTATTTTAAGGACATGGATGGATGTTGGGTATCCAATTTCCCTCTAATACAGATCTGTGTAATACTAGTGCATACACATTTTGGGAAAAAAGACTAAATACATGTTGCTTTGTGGTTTGATAAATATCTCGCTGCAATTTTAATTAGATTTCACGGAAATCGGTCTCAAAAATATAAAATGATAAATTTAAAAATGAATTGCAGTAGGCTGATGGAGAGAGAGGTGGCATACCACAGAAGTGGGGGAAGTGCCAAGATGCAGGCAAAAAGGCAAAATTAATATGTCATAATCGAACGAGTTCTATTAAGTATGAAATACACCAATCTGTTACATCACATATAACATGAACTATACTTATATTCACATTTTTAAACATCATTGAACTTATTTTATTGTATATATATATACTTGAAATTTTGGGGTTTTAGCCATTTACAAAAAATATATACTCGTATATATAATAAAAAATATTAAAAAGCAACCTAGCTATTAAACTTTTTTTTCAGAATTTACTCCTGCTCAATCTGTGAAAAAAAAGTCAACTGATTTTTTTAAAAACTCAATACCTGGTGTGTATAAATCCGTAACTAATTTTGCTTTAGTAAATGTGATTTCTGAATCTGATAGATTAACCCTACACGTACATGTAGACATTATACTATCGATGATAAATTGTTGATATGGGCTTGAATAGTCTTTTTTCTATTTTACAAGATGAATATTGTGAACCAAAATCTATATTTGTGAAATACCTTCACAGTAAAGCTCCATTAATTTTCTCATCACCAATTTAGATTGTATTTGTTATTTTACTACAATTAAATTTCATTATATCGAGAAATGCTGTCCACTTTATTCATGAACTGATTGTGATGTCGTAATCGTTTGATGATATTTTTATCAAGTTATGTCCATATTTATCCATATTAGTATTTCCCCATACCCAAATTAAGATAATTGCATTTTCCCCACTGGGTGCGTTCATTTTCTCTCAAATTTGTCTTGAATGTCATTACCATCCTATAGAAACTGAAAGTACAAGTTCCACACCTTAATCTAAGATAGTAAGGAAAACGATTAATCTAAGAAGATTTCGCATATCATTCAAGTTATTTTCAAATTACTGTAGATCACTTAATTTTCAAGACACCTTATTTTCGCAAGATAGTTATTACATGTAACTATTTATTAGCATGACAAAATTTTTTTTACGAATTGTGGTTATTGTTCTTTAAATCTGTAAAGAGTACTTATATATGTGCAAGAGAGAAATTTTTGCGATCACGCTGTCTCGCTTAGTTACACGGAAATAAAGTTCTTGTGGATAAAAAGTGATTAACAGTAGAACAAACCATACCGCTTTGACTCTGTAGGATCACACAATCCTCTTATGCATTTGCTTCTCACATATACCTCAATCAAGAAGCATTAATTTAAGTATAATTTGGAAAGTGGGCAAGGTGACACACATCGAATTCAGGTTCGAATCCCACCGAAAGACTTGGAGACCGGTCCTTCGGATGAGACCGTATAAACGAAGGTCCCTGGTCGCAGTAGGTGCTGGCTCGAAAAAGACCCCTCTCTGCTCAAATGGTGCCGAGTATAAGTAAAAAAAATTGCAGCTTTCCACCGGCAAGTGGTGGCATCTCCATATGAGTCAAAAATTCTCGAGAGGGACGTTAAACAATATAAATTAATCAATCATACATCGAATAAATTTAATAATCAACTCCCATCAGTACTTTCAGTACTTTGCTTAATGGATAAACTTGGAGGGCTCTTCATGTACACAAAAGATTGCTTTTGACCTGAGGGTTTGTCATGACTTTGACCCTAGGTCATTTGTTTATGTTGAAGGACACAGACGATAAAAATCATAATACTCATAATACATATCTGGTCCATATCTGTCCTATAAATAAACGTGGTGAGTTCCCATTTTACACAAAGATGCTTTTGACCTAAGGCTGTGTCATGACTTTGAACCAAGGTCATTTATGCAAGTTCAAGGTTACTGACAGAAAAAAGGCAGCATTTTCGTTTCATTCATAAAAAATATGAACAACTTGAGCCCAGCTCGTTGCAAAGCAACGAGTAGGTCTTCCGTCCTGTTTGACCGGAAGTAACTTTCATTTTAAAAAAGAGTAATGAAGTCTGAAAACGGTTTAATCCTCCAAATCTATGTTAATTATTGCAAAGTAAAGTCATTTTTGGCAAATTCCGGTTTGACCGGAAGTACCGTCGACGGACGGAAAATAAAGATTTAAGCTTCTGGTGACATATGTTATTCAAAAACCTGTCAAGAACAGCACAAATATGCAATTTTTGACTACTTCCGGTTTGACCGGAAGTGACGTCGCCGGACGTACTTTGACGACCCCATTAGATAAAGCTTGACATTTCGAACAACTTTGCTTCTTTGACGTATTACAAATTTCCAATATTTTTTGAGATATCAAGAATTTTTTTCGGCCCCTCTAGGCCCTTAATTTAAGGGGCCAGCCCGGTCCGTGTAACACTTAATATCCATTCTCTATAAAAATCAAAATTTTAAATAGGGTCGTGGACATGACATGTCTCCGATTTAGCTGAAATTCACACCATTTACTACAATTGGTATGTCTTTAATAAATATGATGTTAAAGTCTAACTTTTCAATTTGGTTGCCATGGTAACAAGAATGTTTTATTTAGAACCCTCCGATTAAGCAAATTTTGCTCTGTTTTAAATAAAATTTGTGCACATTCAATTAATTAGTATAAATTCACATGAAAATTATATTTTGTGAGCTCATATAACTTAAATCTGAGAAATAAATTTCATTCAACGATATTTGAATGAAGGATAAGCGAATTTTCATTGCAGCATTAAGTCTGTAAGCAAATTGGCAATTTTCCAAATTTGTCTTTTTTAGTCATATTCAATGAAATTTTTCACCATTTTGACAACTGATATATTTGTAACCATGTATTATTAAATAAACTATATATTCTAAGGTTTTGTGAGAATAAAAAAAATTAATGGGTAAATCAAAAACTTTCTAGAAATTATTGCATGAAAATTGGCAATTTGCCAAAATTGACTTTGTCAGTCATATTCAATGAAATTTTTTTCACCATTTTGACAACTGATATATTTGTAACCATGTATCATTAAATAAACTATATATTTTAAGGATTCGTGAGAATAAAAAAAATTAATGGGTAAATCAAAAACTTTCTAGAAATTATTGCATGAAAATTGGCAATTTGCCAAAATTGATTTTATTTTAGTTATAATCAATTATATTGTTCACCATTTTGACAACCGATACATTGGTAACCATGAATCGTTAAATAAACTTTATATTGTAATGTTTTATAGGAATAAAAAAATAATGAATTAATGGGTAAATGTACAGCTTTCTAGAAATTATTGCATGAATGCCCCCCCCCCCCCCCATCCATTAATCACAAATAAAAGAGAAGATCATCTAAGAATATGTTTTACTAAACTGAACAAATTGTTATGTAGTATGAATATATGTCAAGTATTTAAATTTCTTTTCAATAATTAAATAGAACTTCTGAAATTAACTCAGTGACAGGTAAATTAAAATGTTGCCATGGAAACAAATCAGGCTTCTAGTTATTTTAATCTAAATATGAAATAAAACAAGTGAGTTTCCAACAATTCTTACTAATCTTTTAATGGCCTGTAATTGTGTCCAATCCTTTTGATTTATTCACTAAAATATGTTCAAATTCAAAACAATTGTTGTATGGTTAATTTTTTTTTAATGTAAAATTTAAGTGAAAAGGCAAACTCATTTTTAATAAATGATATGAAAGTATCTTATGAAAATATGAAAGTAGGTCAGACAATATAATGTCAAAACAAGTTGGCAAGACCATCTTGATTATAAAGTTTGTTTGCCCTCTCCCACCTCAGGGTAAAATTATTAAGTCGGTAGGTAGGTTGTAAAATCTTTTTCCAAGAAAATTTCAAAATATTTGTTGACGAGATAAGATGGATAAAAAAACCACCCTGTCTTGCAATGTAAAAAAAGTTTTGAATTTTAGTTAGTCTGTTGGGGGAGGGCAGCCAAACTTGTTTATATGGCCTTATATGCTTAATAATGGGGAATTAATTTTTATTACCACATTGCTTATCAGAATGTTCAGATGATCAGTTATACAATGTTCTTTTAATGGGTATAAATATTTTTAACCATTTGACCTTGACCTTAAACATTGACCGACTTAAAAAAAAATTTAACCTTAACCACAACTTTTGAAGTTGGACTAGATTTTCATATTTCACAGGTGTTTTCCTTGTGACAAGACAACACGCCGTCGCGCTAACACACAACACGCCGTCGCGCTAACATAACTTTGCACAACGCGCCGTCGCGCTAACACACAACAAGCCGTCGCACTAACACACAACGCGCGGTCACACTTACTCATAACAAGCCATCGCGCTAACACAACTTTGTACAACACGCCGTCGCGCTAACGCAACTTTGCATGTTTCACAGTCTAGTAGGAAGTCGTGTCCGGAAATATAAGACTGTACAAGGTACTACTAAACAGAGAACCCTAGAGAACTCAAATGATTTATAGTTATTTATTGTCTGTAAATGAAATTTTTATATTTTAAATAACTAATATATCATGATAAAACAAAATTAAATTTAAAAAATATATTTTAACAAGTTGTTTGCTTATTTTAACACATTACTATAATCTCTTAAGACTCAGTAATAGTTTTTGAGATAAAATTAGTAAGAAATTAATTGATATGCTTTAGATTAGAGTATATTATGGGTCAGAATTATACGTATCATTAAAATTCAATAACAAATAATGTGTAAAACATTGAAAAATAATTGTAAAATTTTGTGATATTCAGATATAAATTATTATTTCGATAAACAAGGTTTTTGAAATTCTATCGGGATCGGGATGTCATAAAATATTTGACCATCTATTTTGTTACGTTTTTCTGGTGAAAACTTCCATAAAATAAGTTTTTATATGATTTTATGTATAGAATATGATTTATTTAGTAAAAATCAACCAAATTATGCATAAATTGTAGCATTTTAAAAGTGATGAACACGTTAATTGCAATCAGCATGCACAGTCTTATATTTCCGTACATTACTTCCTACTACACTGTGAAACTTGCAAAGTTGCGTTAGCGCGACGGCGTGTTGTGCAAAGTTGTGTTAGCGCGACGGCGTGTTGTGCAAAGTTGCGTTAGCGCGATGGCGTGTTTTGTGTTAGCGCGATGTCTCGTTTATCTGAACGCGATGTCGCGCTAACGCAAGTGGCCCTATCCAGACACCATAGGATAATCTATAAATTTCAAAAAGTAAGTCACGGTGACCTACTTTTAAGTTGACGTTGTTTGAGGTCCAGAGAAGCATCAGCTGACAAAGTTTGATGATCATAGGTATTGACGTGTCCAGAATAAGCCTCCAAATCAAGTTGAAAACAAATACCCGCAAAATCTAATAAGAGGCCCATTGGCCTTATAGGTCATCTAAGCATTATGAAACAACTTTCCAATGATTAAATTTGATTCATGTTTTAAGCCAGATGCTATGGCATTCACAATTTTGAAATGGGCACCATTGATCATCATAGCTATACACTTAGCAGTTACTTAGTTGTTTACTTAATACACATAAGCAGGGTTGGGGAACAAAAAATACATTTCAACTAATCACAACAGTAATATTCAGCTATAATCAGTAGTGCCCCTACCACACATGAACCTCTTACCCTTAGACCTAGATCCTTATATTGCACAATTTTTGAAAAGGCATCCTTACTTTTCAAAAATATTTGATTAATATCAAGGAACAGATTTTTTTAGTATAAAACATTTTTTTTGTATAAAAGTATAGCCCCCCCCTCCGCCCCCTATGGTACCCCTGACCCTTGAAATTCACGATTCTTAGGGTCCTTGCTCATCATAACTATATAGGTAGTTCATCAGCTTAATACACAGGAAAAATGAAACTTCAACGATTTAAAGCATTTTCACTATATAATCAAAAAAGCCCCGTCCTTACACCAGAACCCCTGACCCTGGGGCCATAAAATTCAAAATCTCAGAAGTGGCATTCTTGCTCATCATACCTATGCACTTACTATATAGTAGTTAATTAATTCAATACCCAGGAGCACAGAAGAAGATTTTCAAAGAATTCATGTATTTTCACTGTATAACCAATAATAGAGCCCCGCCCTAACACCAGAACCCCTGACCCTAAGGCCTTAAAATTCAAAAGTTTTGTAGAGGCACTCTTGGTCATCATAACTATGCACTTAGTTATGAATTTATGTATTTTCACTATATAATCAATAGAGCCCCGCCCTAACAGACACTTTTGCTTTTCAATACAATGTATTTAGTTGGTTTATTTGAAACCCAGGAGCAGAGAAGAAGATTTTCAAAGAATTAATGCATTTTCACTATATAAATATAGCAAAATATAAACGTTTTTCTTAAATGTAAATATAATTCAACTTTGAAGGGACCCTGAAACCAAGCCCTTTGCCCAAGGGTAATTCCCCGTGCAAATCTTAATCTTCAACACATCCCGATAATTTTATGAAAGTTTGGTGAAAATCTGCGTAGTGGATCTTGAGACGATTTTGTAACAACAAGTACTTTTAGTTTTATTTTCCTGATTATCCCCCCTTGTTTTAGGGTCTCAACCCTAGTTTTTAGTATAAATGTTAGCCCTTGGGCCAAGGATACCCTGTGACAAAGACACTCAAAGGCCAAAGGGTTCTTCAGATATGGCCCATATTGTAAAGCATACCATAGCTTTAGGTCTTTGAGCCTTTGGCTCATACGAGCTAAAAAAACAGGCGGGCTGACTAACGGACGGTTCTTGTATCGTCTCTCTTATTATGTTATGTGGAGATATTCACTCAAACCCAGGGCCAATAAACGTCAACATGCCCTCCAATATTAACGAATCACACTACCAGTGCTTCAATCAGAAAGGAATGCATTTTGTACATTTAAACGTGAGGTCCTTATTACCCAAAATTTCAGAACTACGAATTTTTGCTACAAAATCGAAAGCCCCAGTCATAGCAGTTAGTGAGACGTGGTTAAATCATTCAGTTTTTGATGGTGAAATTAACATTGAAGGTTATCATATATTATGACGTGATAGGAATAGAACAGGGGGTGGTGTCTGTTTATATATACACAACAAATATGCTTTCACCCAGCTGGAAGGTATAAACAACATTAAGGACCAAGAGTCAATCTGGGTCAATCTATTTTTACCAAAGACTAAACCAATTCAGATTGGAGTGTGCTACAGACCACTTTGCCAGTCCAATTTTCTAGAGTATTTTTAACAGAGTCTTCAAATGCTACGTAGCGACTGTGAAACCTACATTTTAGGAGATTTCAACATAGATTTTAAAATTTCCAATAAGAATAGCATTCTTTATCATATAAAGATGTCTTGAATCTTTTTGACCTTAACCAGATTATCAACGAACGCACTAGAACAACAGAATCATCATCAACTATAATTGACCATATCATCACCAACAGAAAAGAAAATATTTCTCAGTTTGGAACCATATCCATTGGTCTTAGTGATCATTGTGCTATATTTTGTTCAAGGAGGATCTCGAAATGTCATTTCAAATCACATCAATCTATTACTATACGCACTTTAAAAAATTATAACCCTGAAATTTTTATGACCAGATTACTTGAAGCAGATTGGACCCAAAGTTTCTCTACATGTGTCAATGAAGCATAGAGGGCTTTTCAACATACTTTCAAAATGGTCTTAGATAAAGTAGCCCCAGTCAAAGAAATTAGATTAAAACAACGAACTGAACCATGGATAACATCGTCCATCCTCGAAAAGAACAGAGAAAAAGATTCTTTACTATATACATACAGGAAAACAAAACAGGAAGAACATAACAAAAGCTACTGTAGAATTAGAAATTAAATACAGAGAGACGTTAAAGTGGCAAGGACAGAATACATCTCTAGTAAAATCGACGAAAACAAAAATAACCCGAAAAAATTATGGCAGAGCCTAAGAGATCTTGGGTTTAAAAATAAACGTCAGGACAGAAGAAATGTCTGTTTAAAAAATTGATGATGATATTTGTCATGAACCAAAATCTGTTGCAAATCATTTTAATGACTTTTTTGTTAATATTGCAGCTTCACTGGTAAGCAAACTCCCCACACCTTTAAAGATTTTTTAGTGTGGATACTCTTCCACTGTTTCTGAAGATATGAAAACAGCTAGGGTGAAACCTATTCACAAAAAGAACAGTTCACTAGAAGTAGGTAATTATAGACCGGTTAGTATTCTTAGTGTTGTTTCAAAAATTTTAGAGAGATCTGTTCATATGCAACTTTCAAAATTCTTAGATCGTAATAATATCTTATATGAGTTTCAATCTGGATTTAGAAGTAAGTACTCCACTGAATCTTGTTTGATACATTTATTTGATTTTATTAGAGATAATACTGCAAAGGGATTATATACTGTAATGGTTATGCTTGATCTGCAAAAGGCATTAGACACTGTTGACCATGATATACTTTGTAACCAGAAGTCTCTGTCAAGACTGTAGCTCTACTGGTTTGCACTTATAACAAGGGATGAGAAAAAAAGCCATTGCCATCAGACCAAAACTATAGAAAGAGTAGCATTTTAAAGGAATTTCACAGACATTTCTATTTTTAGTAACAATGGCAACACGGTTCATGGAGATCAAAAACCGGTGCACTTTTTCATATATCTTAGTGTGCCAAGTTATATTGAAATCAGACCAAAATTGTAGGAGGAGTAGCATTTTAAAGGACTTGCACAGAAAATTCTACTTTTAGTAACCATGACAACATCATTCATCAAAATCAAAAACCAATGCACTATTCTATGTATCTTAATGTAGTCTACCTGTGTGCCAAGTAAAATTGAAATCAGATCAAAACTGTAGAAGGAGTAGCGTTTTAAAGGAATTTCATAGAAATTTCTATTTTTAGTAACCATGGCAACACCTTTCATCGAAATCAAAATCTGATGCACTATTCTATGTATCGTAGTGTAGTCTACTTGTGTACCAAGTTATATTATAATCAGACCAAAACTGTAGAAGGAGTAGCGTTTTGAAAAATTGTTTACAGACAGACGGACAGACAGACAGAAGGACGGACGACGGACACCTTACTATAGCATAAGCTCTTCTGGTCTCTGCTAAAAAACTAAAAGCTATTGGTGTGCAATCGTTTGATTGGTTTTTATCTTATTTGTCTGAAAGAAAATAGTTTGTTCACAGCAATGAAATTTCATCAGATGCTGGTATTAGCACATGTGGTGTACCTCAGGGCAGTATTCTAGGACCTTTATTATGTTCCCCAAACGGAGTTTGGGAACATATTGTTTTTACTCTGTTTCTTATTATTATGTTCCCCAAACGGAGTTTGGGAACATATTGTTTTTACTCTGTTTCTTATTAAGGTCTTCCGTTTCAGACGGAAGACCTTATAGTGATTCTACTGTTTCTTTTTATTATTTTTTTTTCCCCCCTTTTCTTGTAAATCGGATTTCTCAGAGATGGCTGGGCGGATTTTCTTGAAATTTTCAGGGATGATAGAGAACCTAAATACGCTCAGGCGTTTTTTTTCATTTTTTCAAAATTCACTTCCGGTCGTCAGATTTGTCCGATTTCCTGTTTTTTTTTCAGAAATATTTTGTCATAGTCATATCTCAGAAACGGTAAGAGATGAAGACACCAGACTTATATGAGTAATAGATCATGATTAGTAGGCGAGCCCATTTGGGTTAAGGTCGTCCGCCGTCACTTCCGGTCGTCACAGGAAGTGATCAAAGAAATCGAAAATTTAAACTTTTCTTTTTTGAATTTTTTTTGCATCACATTAAAGCATCTTATTTGTAGTTTCGAAATATGTCAGCCCTACCGGAAACAAAAACGACAACTTCCGGTTATAAGAGAAAAACTGCATTTTTTCAGTATTTTTCTTTCTCATAAATATTTTTTATAGATAAACTATTTGTAATGATTTTTGGATATGTTATTCAGACTGCAAATGTCTACAGTAACCTCAAATATCTTTTTAAAATTTACTTCCGGTCGCGTGATTTCTTGTCCTCAAAATGAGAACTTATCATAGCTAGATCTCATAAACGGTAAGAGATTAAGGCACAAATCATATAGGAGTGATAGAACTTGATGAGTAGGCAAAATCAGTTGTGATAAGATTGTCAGCCGTCACTTCCGGTCGTCACAGGAAGTGATCCAAAAAATCGAAATTTCAACTTTTCTTTTATGAAACTGTTTTTGCATCATATTATAGCATCTTATTTGTAGTTTTGAAATATTTCAGTACCACCGGAAAGAAAAAACGACAACTTCCGGTTATAAGAGAAAAACTACATAATTTGAGTATTTTTCATTCCCATAAATATTTTTTTATTTATAAAGTATTTTAATGACTTTTGGATATGTTATTCAGACTGCAAATGTCTACATTAACGTCAAATATCTTTGTAAAATTCACTTCCGGTTGCATGATTTCCTGTCCTCAAAATGAGAAGTTATCATAGCTAGATCTCGTAAACGGTAAGAGATTTAGACACCAAACTTATAGGACTGATAGATCTTGATAAGTAGACAAATCCATTTTGGTTAACATTGTCCGCAGTCACTTCCGGTTGTCACAGGAAGTGAACAAATAAATAAAAATATTCAACTTTTCTTATGGAATCTTTCTTAGTAAGAAATTTTATCATCTTATTTGTAGTTTTGAAATATGTCGGTCCCACTGGAAACAGAAATGACAACTCCCGGTAATGAAAGAAAAACTGCATAAATTTAATACTATCCCATAAATATTTTTATAAAAAGAGCATTTCAAATGATTTAAGGACATGTTCTTCAGACTGAAATTTCTAGAGTAACCTCAAATATCTTTTCAAAATTTACTTCCGGTCACGTGATTTCTTGTCCTCAAAATGAGAAGATAAAATAACGAGAAAACCATGAAAATTGGCCAACTAATATAGGGTAGAATGCGCCCTCCATCACTTCTGGTCGTCACAGAAAGTGATTTAAAAAATTGAAAATGATTTTTGTACATGTTATTAAGACTATATAATTGTCTAAAGTAAAGTAAAATATCTTTTTAAATTATACCTCCGGCTGTTTGTTTTCCTGAAATAATTTAAAATATTATATGCCTTTTTTAACATAGATAAAAAGCTCATGCATTTAGATAAATAGAAGAGAACGGAAGACGTTCTTTGTTGCTGTAGCAACAAGAGTTTCTAGTTATTATCATTTTTTTTTTTCTTATTTGTTCTCCGGTACTTTTTTGTCCGCGAGTGTTCTCAGAAACTGTTCACCCAACTGAACATAATAGGTGTGTAGTGTAGGTGTGCGGAACGAAGGTCATTTTGCGCGCATACGCCTGCACGTGCGTGCGCGTGAAATGAGTGAATTGACTGATGTACTTAATATAGCTATAACTTTTATATTTTTTTATGAAATGCTTTGAAACTCATTACATAAGGATATATTAATAGTGTTAATAATATGACACTGTCAAATTAGCACGAACTCACGCGCATGCACTTGCGCCTTCCTCTGATTGGCTGAAACAAAAATCTCAATATCTCTTTTGTTTTCCGACGAAATGCTTTGAAATTTTTAACATTGTCATGAATTAGAATATCCTACAATATGATATGGAAAAAATTTCATGAAATCACGCGCATGCACGTGCGCTGCAATCTGATTGGCTGAAACTTTAAATGGCTATATCTCCTTTGTTTTTTGACGAAATGCTTTGAAATTTAAAACATAGTCATGCATCAAGACATCCTGCAATATGATATATAAAAAAATTAAAGAAATCACGCGCATGCACGTGTGCTGCAATCTGATTGGCTGAAACTTTAAATGGCTATATCTGCTTTGATTTTTGATGAAATGCTTTGAAATTTAAAACATAGTCATGCATTAGGATATTCTACAATGTGGTTTAGAAAAAAAATTCTTGAAATCACGTGGATGCACGTGTGCTGCAATCTAATTGGCTGAAACTTGAAATGGCTATAATTCCCTTGGCTTTCAACCAAACAGGATGGGATTTAGAACATAGATAGATATAAGAGCCTCTAACAAGAAGGTATGGTCATCATGCACGTGCACGCACGTGCGTGCATTTGGAACGAGTGAAATTAAAAATACACTTGAATGAGTGAGTTTTAATAGTTTTGGACTAAATGCTTTAATATAAAGTATATTTAAATATATAGAAAGTGTAGACAAGATTATATGATCATTATGCACGTGCATTCTCATGGGCACGCGTGCAATGTTAAAATTTGAATATCATTGCTATCCTTTTGGGAAAACGTTGTTAAAGTCAAAAATGCACAGATGTTGTCTTATTTAATAAGGCTTACAGGGAATATGGCACCAAAAGGGAGTTGGGGAGCGTTTGGGGAACATCTGTAACGGTTCCCGTTACAATTAGCACTAGTTATTTTTTTTCTTATTTGTTCTCCGGTACTTTTTTGTCCGCGAGTGTTCTCAGAAACTGTTCACCCAACTGAGCTAAAACCTTTTTAGGGTTAATAGGTGTGTAGTGTAGGTGTGCGGAACGAAGGTCATTTTGCGCGCATACGCCTGCACGTGCGTGCGCGTGAAATGACTGATATACTTAATATAGCTATAACTTTTACATTTTTTGATGAAATGCTTTGAAACTCATTACATGAGGATATATTAATAGTGTTAATAAAATTACGCTGTCAAATTAGCATGAACTCACGCGCATGCATGTGCGCTTTGCTCTGATTGGCTGAAACAAAAATCTCAATATCTCTTTTGTTTTCCGACGAAATGCTTTGAAATTTTAAACATTGTAATGAATTAGGATATCCTACAATACAATATGGAAACAATTTCATGAAATCACGCGCATGCACGTGCGCTGCAATCTGATTGGCTGAAACTTTAAATGGCCGTATCTTCTTTGTTTTTTGACGAAATGCTTTGAAATTTAAAACATAGTCACGCATTAGGATATCCTGCAATATGATATGCAAAAAAATTCAAGAAATCACGCGCATGCACGTGTGCTGCAATCTGATTGGCTGAAACTTTAAATGGCATATCTCCTTTGCTTTTTGACGAAATGCTTTGAAATTTAAAACATAGTCATGCATTAGGATATTCTACAATATGATTCAGAAAAAGATTTTTGAAATCACGTGGATGCACGTGTGCTGAAATCTGATTGGCCGAAACTTGAAATGGCTATAATTCCCTTGGTTTTCAACCAAACAAGATGGGATTTAGCACATAGATAGATATAAGGGCCTCCTACAAGAGGGTACGGTCATCATGCACGTGCACGCACGTGCGTGCATTTGGAACGAGTGAAATTAAATATACACTTAAATTAGTGATTTTTAAAATACTTTTGGACTAAATGCTTTAATATAAAGTATATTTAAATATATAGAAAGTGTAGACAAGATTATATGATCATTATGCACGTGCATTCACATGGGCACGCGCGCAATGTTAAAATTTGAATATAATTGGTATCCTTTTTGGGAAAACGTTGTTAAAGTAAAAAATGCACAGATGTTGTCTTATTAAATGAAGCTTACAGGGAATATGGCATCAAAAGGGATTTGGGGAGCGTTTGGGGAACATCTGTAACGGTTCCCGTTACAATTAGCACTAGTTATTTTTAATTTACGTTAATGACATGGTAACTAGTGTTGATGCAAATTGTAAACTTATTTCATACGCTGATGACAGTGCTATTTTATTTGCACATAAAGATCCTGATTTTATATCAGAAAAGCTTAGTAAAGTTTTAGATCAGACTTCGCACTGGCTTGTACATATTAAACTATCGTTACATCTAGGTAAAACTGAATGCATTTTATTTGGTTCAAAAAGAAAGCTTCAAAATGTTGAAAAATTTAAGGTTTTATGTAATGACCATAACATTGATTGTGAAGAAAAGTTAAATATCTTGGAGTTTTGATCGACAAATGTTTAAGTAGTGAATTCATTGTTGAATCTATTGTTTAGAAAGTAAATAATAGATTGCGATTTCTGTACCGACAAGGCCGGTTTTTAGATACTTTTTTTAAAATGAATCTGTGTTCAGCATTAATACAATGTCATATTGATTACGCCTGTAGTGCTTGGTATGCAGGGTTATCCAAAACTTTAAAGAAAAAGTTACAAATTTGTCAAAACAAGATGGTTCGATTTATTTTGAAGTTAGGACCACAGGCATCCGTGAATAACGAAATACTTGGTCAACTTAATTTATTAAATATTCAAGATAGAGTTTCTCAGCTTAGACTCAACCATGTTTTTAATATTTTTCAAGAAAAAGGCCCTTCTTATCTTAATGAACATTTTACACTTCAGTCAAATTTTAGCAGCTATCATACTAGATCATTCTCAAATGCAGATTTTGTTGTACCATTAATTAAGCAAAAACAATCTGAATCCTTTTATTTTAATGGAATCAAAGACTGGAACATGTTACCAGCAGAAATTAAACCTGTTTTAAATACAAGAAATAATTTTGCTTTAAAAAAAAATGTCAAGAAATTTTTATTAGAAAGAGGAATTGCCCAGTGTAAAAGTCAAGTTGTGTTTTTTTTAGTTTTTTATTATTATTATAAGTTGTTACAATTACAATCATGGGAATATTTGGTATACTTTCATAATACACTTCATTTTGAAGGATATCTGTGTTGTCAACTTGATCCCATATTTTAATTATAGTATTTATATTTATCTGTTTATATTATTTAACATCTAATTAAGATACAAGTTTGAGTATAAGGACCCCATTCAAAATAAGCCACTGGCTTTCATGGGTTATCCTTGGTATACTAATGTAAATAAATGTGAATCATATATATAAATTCATGTCTTTCAAAAACTTATTGATTCCAATATTTTATATTTATTCTATTGTTTAGTGCCAACTTTTATATATATCATAAAATTATATTGTTAATTTTGTCAATATTGCATTGTAACAATGTTTATGTAGTATACCAAATAAATATCTATCTATCTATCACCAAATTTTCTCTAGAACTGAATAATCTCCCCTTGAATAAGGACTTGAATCCCTTTTAGCCAAGGATGATGTGAGGCTAGTTTGGTTGAAATTGGCCCAGTGGTTATGGGGAAGAAGTCGAAAATGTGAAAATATCACAGACATACGGACATACAGACGGACGCCGGATAAACTGTGATCAGAAAAGCTCACTCGAGCTAAAAAATAATGCAAGGATTTTCATAATAACCTGATGGGGAGTGTCCCTTTTCGTATTCCTCTCCATGGTTTCCTTTAACGAGTTTTTCAAAATCTACCCCGGATTCTTGAAGTGCATATGCAAAGCCATCCAGTACCTCCGATGACATGTGTTGAATTAAGTGAGATAGTAAACTTTTAGCTCTTAGCCGACGACTTGGTTTCGTTTCTATTTCGTCATGATCGTTTGGAGAAAGGACGCCTTCTTCTAAGAGTATGTCAATTAAATCACTTGGCTCGATTTCTGATATCAGCTCTTCCTCGTTATGTATTATCTCTGATCCAGTGATGCGTCTCTTTAAATGGCTTCTTCCTTTTGATTGACATAACAATACATTTTAAGTAATAAATGGTAATTATACGTAAATAATTAAATACAGAATTTTACTTGAACTTTTTGAAGAAAAAATGTTCACTCATCAGTCCTGTATTTCATTACATATATCGCATCATTTCGTTACGTTACTATGTTATATTCATAAAAGAGCATTTTTGTTATTTTGAACAGGAAGTGCCATCCATGTTGACAGGCTTTCTGCCATGCTTTCGAAAGCTGCATTTAGATCGGTTAATTTAGCTTTATGATTTTTGATATTTTTTGGATTCTATTTTGGTCTCAAAGCTAGGGAATTTCACTCTTTGTACCTTGAGCTGTCTATGACGTAATTTGAATTTAAGTATTTTTGGAGGTTATTTATTCCTGTTATTTTGTTAACTTAATTTAATTCATTCATACGGTCTGTTACAAAGTTATTAATATACTATCATAGCTTTTACTTTACTATAAAGTTTAAATCTAAAACATTGTTCTAAATTCTGAGTTTGCTTTTCCATTTCTATGAGGCACAAGGACACTTGTGACCCCCTGCCCCCTCCCCGTGTATTATTTCGGTCATTTCATAGAAACTTTCTCCATTAAATAAAATAAGACATAAGAAGGATTATCACACCTGAAGAATTTTATAAGTTTTTCACACATGTTTTGCGACAAGAAAGGGGGTAACTTTCAGCATATCTGTTTTAAATTGTATAAATAATCTATTACAAAAACAATTTTAGATTATTTCAACGATAATTTATTGTCGAAATAGACCATATATTTCTAGAGATAATTTTGCCGACATACCGACCGACAATCTTAAATCACATCGTAGCAGTATTTCATCTTTGATAGTAAAGGGTTTTTGATATATTGTTGCCTGACGGCACGGCGTCAGGCTGTATAAGGATTGATATTTCCGATGTGCGAAGAGAAGAGGTCACAGTTAGCCAGCAAAATTTTGTGTATGCTGATTATCATTGGAATTTGTTACCTCCGTTTCAACAAAACATTTAGCAGAAAAAATTAACCGTCTTACTGATACAATATATTGATGTGTTTATTTTCTTTAGTTTTTTTGCATGCAGCTGTTAATTTCATGTGATTTCATATACGGACATGTCCGTTTGACCTTTTTTCTGCGTTTCTGTACTATTGGATGAGTCCATTTTTCTTCTAGGTTAGGGGTGTCACAATTATTTTGCGCCAAATGTCACGTGTGTATCTTCGCGCCCTTTTCCTGGATGATTCTACGTTGCACTGAATGGAAATGAAAACTCTTTATCTGAATTTCGAACTTTGGGGGAAAAAACATATCGGTGATATTGTGAAAGAAGTTAGAAGTTATATCATTTCAAGTAAATTAAACTAAACGGAAAAAATGTTCTTAAGAGGAAAAGTGGCCAAATATACATAATATTTCTGATCATATCTCGCCCGGACTCGCAATTCCCCCCCCCCCCCCCCCCCAGTTTTCAGAGATAAAATTCTTCCTTCTATAAAACAGAGAAAATAGACTTAGGAAAAGAGTCCCTCCTATTCCAGGATTGAGGAATGTAAGGAATCACCGTCAAGTTCGTTGGGTCATTTATGCATAACGGACTGTTTCCAACAATCGTTGATCATAACGATTCATTCATTTCTTGTAGTTATCATATTCTCAGCTGTCTTCCTGGTAGTCTATGCTGTTGAATCTAATTCTAAATTTGAATTTAATTCTAAATTCTAAATCTGAGCTTTACGTCGCGGGTTCGAATCCACTGCAGGACGTGGAGATCGGTCTTTAGGATGAGACCGTTTAAGGACATACGCAACGTACCTCACCTACTGATAGATTTCAAAGATATTCCAAATTTAATTTAATATATAATTAAATGTCCATAGACAAAAAATCAGAATGCCTTACCAGAGGTTTTGAAAAGATATCGAATTTTGAAAATTTTTGCATAATTCTAATAAAAATGTACAAAAATTATAAAACACAAACTCCAGATTTTAATTCATCAAAAATTGTTTTAGAAGAGGTGTACAAATCCATATATAGACATTTAAACTATTGCACACAGGTCCTTCATTTAGTGGAACTCTTCAACTCCAGGGAAGAACCCCAAAAAGTTCAAACTACGTTGCGTATGACCTTAAAACCAAGTCGCGAGTCCCGAGTAGGTGTTAGCATGAAAAAGATTACAAGAAATACATTTCCTAATGTTTTAGGGAATTTTTTAAACTTCTACAAATATCAATTTCATTAAAGGCTTCTTCTTCTTATATGTTGTAAAGCAAATTTATTCTTTTGTATCATGTTATACGAGGGGCTATCAAAAAGTTCGTGGACTAGCGCCATAAAATTAAAACTGCTTTAGGTACATGGATGAATTTTAAAATATCTAGTTATCATCATTTTTTCTATCTATAGAATAAATCATAAATTTTTAGATTACTTGTTTTAAATGCCAAAATAGATTCAGAGAGAAAACGAATGCACAGTTAATATCGATTTGTAGTCAAGGTGTGAAAAATATAAAATGACGTCAAAAAATGACGTTGATCATGCGTTTTAGATGTTGAACTCCAAAAAGCAAAACATGCTTGCACAATCAAGCTAGGATTTCTGACATTTAAAAATCCATTCACAATAGTATATGCTTTGAAAGCTGCTGTTCACGACATTGTAAAGTCATGGAAACAAGACGGATTGAAGTCCTTACTCAGTTCCAGGGAATCTCATCAAAATAAGTGTATGAGGTAGAAGAAGCAGACATTGAAAAACAATGACGTTGTCGGACGTCATAAAACTAAACGGCGACGTTAAAATTTTTGTAAGCTCAGACTACATAGTATTAATTTTATAGCCCCAGTCCACGATTTTTTTGATAACTCCTCGTACGTCATAAACAATATATAGATTATTAAAGAAAGCTTAGTTTTCATCCGAAATGAACATACAGTCCCAAAAGGTATGAATAGGATTTAGAAATAAAAGACTCTATGTAGACAAGAGATGTTTGTAAAACACTTATGCCCCCCCCCCCCTTCCTCCCTCAAATTGGAATTTTTCCAAGTCCAAGGGACATAACTCTGTCAAATATGGCGCGATAATATCCAAAACAGAATTTGACCTAGATATACATGTGATATATCTGTATACCAGATCTCATTGCAGTATGTACAACGGTTGCGAAGAAAATGAACGGAAACGGCAAATTATTGAAATTTTTTCCAAGTCCAAGGGGCATAACTCTGTCAAAAATGCTGCGATCGTACCCAAAACAGAACTCCACTTAGATATTCATGTGATATATATCTGTATACAAAATTTCATTTCAGTATGTACAATGGTTGCAAAGAAAATGAACGGAAAGGGCAAATTATTGAAGGGGCATAACTCTGTCAAAAATGGTGCGACCGTACCCAAAACATAACTTGGCCTAGATATTCATGTGATATATCTGTATACCAAATTTCATTTCAGTATGTGCAACGGTTGCGAAGAAAATGAACGGAAACTAAGTGGACCGACAGACATCAGCAAAGCAATATGCCCTCCTTTCTTCGAAGGGGGACATAAAAATCAACTGAAATATATTCATGAAAGAACACATTTTTAAAGCATTTAAGTAAATTATTATTTTTAGATCAAATTGTACCATTTTATATGTCTAAACATATTTACCATGCCCATTAATCGACATTTATTTTTAAGACAGTAGTACAACTTACTAAGATATATTTCATAAATCATTGTGTTACGAATTTCTTTACATTTAATTCTATGTCCAAACATGATAAACAATCGCCTTGATTTTCTTTTAGACATCGGGTTTGATGCCACCTTCTAGAACTTTCATAAAATAGCAAGATCGGACATAAAGGGAAAGAATTTGCACATTTTGCTTTTTAATCAATGACCAAAGCTAATTTCTTTTATGTCACTTAAATCAAGTTTCGCTTGAATAATTCATAAATGACGTTTTATGAAATAAATAAGCGCTTGTTAAAACAAAATTCCAGTTACTTAGATCCGCCATCACTTTTCTCTCTCCATGTTTTAGGTATAGGTACTTGTCATTCAGGGCCATTTAGCAGTAAAGATTCTTCATCGTGCAAACGCCTACCGTGACACGGGACCTACGTTTATAAGGTCATATTCTATTGACTTAAATTTCAATTCTAGTGCCGAGCGCTTGGCGAAGGAACAGTCAATACCTTTGTTTATGTCTTAGGTATGACGTGCCGCCGAGACCGAAAATCGAACTCGGTCCTCCTGATCACGCTCTAGGCTACCGTGACCGGTGTCTCTAATACGAAATATCTTCTAGTTGTGAAGATTTTATAACTAATTATTGATTTTTGCTGTTTTACACAGAGTTGGCAATATTTTAGCCATATTTTAGCGGGTGAAGGTTTTGAGCGGATCTCCTGTGTTCTATTAAGCAAGACATTTAAAACATTGAAATAAATATGATTTTTTATGCCCTCGTAAACAAAGTTCTGAGTGTATATAGTTTTCGTCGTATCCGTCCGTCTATCTGTTTGTCCACAAAAACCTTAACCTTGCCCATAACTTTTGATTTAGGGGAGCCGTGACTTTCATAATTCACATGTGTATTCCTTGTGACAAGACCTTTCTTTACATACCAACAAAATTGACCTTTTGACCTTGAGCTACTTTTACACAAAAATTCCACTTTTTTGTTAATGTCTTTTGAACAGTAGATACAAGAACATTCTTATTTCAAATATGTATTCTTTATGGAAAGACCATTCATTGAAAATAATCAACCTTCACCTTGAAGACTTCCGTGCTTATGACAAAACGGTAACCTTGGCCATAACTTTTGTACGCTAAGAATAGGGCTTTCATTCTTCACACATGTATTCCTTTTTAAAGACCCTTAATTGGATACAACGAATTCTGAACTTGACCTTTGAGTTCGACCTACTTTTAAAAAGCAAACCTTGACTATAACTTTCAAAGGGGTACGGGTAGTGAATTCATACTTTATATTTTATTCTTGTGTTAAGACCTTTCATTTCATAGCAAGACCTTTCACCATGACCTTGGATTTTGACCTCCGTTTACAAATGTTTCACCTTGGGCGTAACTTCTTAACAGTAAAGGCTAAGGCTTCCATACTTTAAAATTTCATTCTTTGATGGGATATTAATTATCTTGACCTTTTAACCTTGGAGATGTATGTACTTATGAAAAAAAACTTTAACCTTGCCCATAACTTTTGAACTGCAAGGAATAGGGCTTTCATACTTAAAGTATGTTATCCTTGTTAGAGGACCCTTCACTGGATACCAAAAATGTTGACCTTGACCCTGGAGATTGACCTACATTTAAAATCTAACCATGACCATAAGTCTTACATTTTTAATACTTTTGACCTTTCATTGCATTACAAGACCTTTGACCTTGGAGTTTGACCTTCTTTTTAGTATTTTTTTTTATCTTGGTCATAATTGTTTTAATATAAATGTGGATCATTTTGGCCAATTAGTCAATACTCTTGAAGGATTTTCTAAGGAACTGCATTAATTGTATAGTATAGTATAGTATTTCTAAATTGCTTCCTAGGATGGGTTAATAAAGGAATACATTATACCTACATTTTAGGAAACTTTGACATAATAGATTAATCAATTACGATATATCAGCAGTTGGTACGCTGTGTAAACATAGATTTTTCAATGTCTGCTTTCGGAATTGGGTCGTTATTCCTAAGATCATCAACGTAATAAAATTAAGAAGTTTATGGCAAGAAAAAAAACTTTTAATTATTGTATTTGAAAACATTATACAATTTCAAATGTTGATCAGAAAGAAGAATATATAGAATTCTCAGTAACGTGCTTGAATTTCAGTTTAATGATATCTTATAGTGTTATTTTTCCAAATTTAAGGAAGCGTGTAATTAGGTAATGAAACTGGGAGTGAATACATTCCTTATCGAAAATCAAAATACTTAAACAATGAAGGTTAACGTTTTGCATTGTTTTTAATAAACCAGCGTTAAGTTTCAGATCAGTGTCAAAAGTCTCAAGCATAAATAAGTCTCATGTCACGTAATATACATATATTTCCATTTCAAAAAGTTTTCTCTGCAGTTTTATGCCCCCGTAAACGAAGTTTCGGGGGCATATAGTTTTTGTCGTGTCCGTCTGTCTGTCTGTCTGTCTGTCTCTCTGTTTGTCTGTTTGTCCGCAAAAACTTTAACCTTGCCCATAACTTTTGATTTAGTGGAGCTATGACTTTCATATTTCATATTTTGACAAGACCTTTCTTTGGGTACCACCAAATTTGACCTCTGACCTTGACCTTGGAGTTTGACCCACTTTTACATGAAAATTTTAAAATTTTACTTTGGCCATATCTTTGAACAGTAGACACCAGGACATTTATACTTCACGTATGTAATGTTTGTTAAAAGACCTTTCATTTGATATCAAGAACTTTGACCCTTTGACCTTGACCTTGGAGTTTGACTTACTTTTTACAAACTTTAACCTTGACCATAACTTTTGAACAGTAGGGGCTAGAGCTTTCATATTTCACATGTGTAATCCTTGTGACAAGACCTTTCATTTGATACCAAGAATCTTGACCCTTTGACCTTGACCTTAGAGTTTGACCTTGTTTAACCTTGTTCATAACTTTTGAATGGTAAGGACCAGCGCTTTCACACTTCCCATACGTAATCAATGAGACAAAGCCTTTCTTTAGAACCCTACAACCTTGACCCTTTCACCTTGAAATTCAGTTTCTCCTGTATTATAAAATGTTAACCTTGGTCATAACCCTGGAACAGGTGTAGCAAGCGTTTTATATTTCGCATTTCTTGTAAAAAGGCCTTAATTGGTACAAACATATTTAATCTGCTTTTGAGAAAGCTTAACCTTCGCCATGTTGCCATACGGGGGCATCAGTGTTTCACAAACACATCTTGTTTTCAACTGAAATACTACTGAAAGGTCACATGTCAACCAGCATGTATATATCACTGGCGTATAAATACACTAAATTAAAATAGATGTTTTGTTTAATTGTTTCTAAGTAATTAAATATGATATATCTTTTAACCAAAAATTAAATAATGAAAATTTCGTGTTTTATGAGAATATTTTTTAATAGTAAATTTGGACGCCATGGTGCCTCGTGTATTTCAAATTAACTTAATTAAACGGTATTTGATTTATTTTACAATTTTTATTTCAAGTAAAAATGGAAATATAAGGAATCACTGTCTAATAAGGAAACTATGCCAGGGACATCAACAATTGTGGGAAACTTGGGATAATTTAAGCTTAACGTCCATGTCATCAAAGCGTCCCATTAATTGTTTACAGTATCACTTTTACTTATTGTAAACAACTGATTTTTTTTACCCATGATGGCTGTTTGCTATTCATTTAAATTATTTGCTGTTGTTTATTTTATAAATGGTGATATTTGACTACAATAACTAAATAATTTTAAGCCAAAAGCGGAAGGGTAGGCAGACCATGGTATTACCATGAGAACTTGGTATCAGACAAAAAAAAACAAAATGTGCGTAATTGCGGGGTAGAGGTATAGTGAATGCCTTATTCATTCTTTTTCATCACGTTTACTTTGTGGCTCGCATAATCAAAGCTTTTCCCCTGAAGTACCACCTCATAAACTACTTAAAATATCTATAGATCATATAGATGTTGAGTAATTACCATGGAAACGGTCTCTAAAAGTTGATATTTTATGAGAAAATGCATATTATGGAATGTTTTAGTGACTTCAATTCATGTTTCTCGCAGAAATTGGAAATATGACATCTAATTTGAAAAGATATTTAAAAACCGTATTGGTATCCAGTCAATAAATATGAGCAATCTATGACTATAATAGCAGACATAAACTTTAAAATTGAATTATTTCCCTTTGATAAATGTGAGCTCTTTAGTGTGAGAGATAGTCTATCCTTGATAATAACTATATTAACGAGCACTTGTTTGAAACGTACAGTATTATACAGGCTGGGTACTGATCCTTTTTTCGGGAAAGTATTAAAACTATTAAAGGGAATTATTTCTCTTCTCAGTATTAAAAACATTACTGTATTCGGGAATTTTCACTCGTTTAGCCTCTATTCTAGTGTTTGCTTTGAATGAAAGATAAACTGCAAGAGTATTTTCCAATCCTCTAAATATTTATAGTAAATTAAGTGTATGTATGCTCAAAACTGCAATATTTATTGCTGCAAAAAGCTTAAAAACAGTTATGAAATATGTCTCTGATATAGTTACGGAAGCTGACCCGTGTTAAAATTGTGAGATTGAGGTGAAAGATGATAGGTAAGGGATAAATAACGAGATGGTGTTGAATAGTTTAGAGAAAACATTCTCTCCGAGGGCCGAAGGCCCGAGGAGCGGATACTGTATAGGGGATCAATTTCACGGGTTGTTATTTTTACGTTTTTCTTTCATCTGACACGATCGCGGTTTCTTGAATTCGCGGAATTTGGTATGTAATAAAAGTTACTTCCCGTGTCTCCATTTAATACATACCATAACTACATGTAAACAACATTAATCAGCGTTATGTCTTTATTTCACGAGCAACAGGTTAAGTTATTGTAAAATTGTTAGATATTATACATAATTAATTAACACAGGTGCAGTTTTTAATAGTCCCTAAACGTTAAATAACTTTCGTATTTGTTATTACGATGAGTTCATGTGCACCCGAGATCTTCAAAACAATGCAGCGAAAAACTACTGGACGGAAATAAAACTTCTGATGTAGTTCTACGAAATAATATCCTACCACACTTCCTTTGTCAGTGAGTTAGATATTTATTTGAATGATTTTTTAAAACCAAAATGTCGATAAAAACTACATGAACTAATGATATACTAATATGCATGAGAATGCAGGTAACAAATACACGTGGTAATAGTTACGCATGGGTAATCAAAACCAATGGCCCACGTGTTTTGATTGATGAAACATGTAGCGTTGGCTATTAAAACAGCTTTTGAAGAAACGCAAATTATTTTCTGCCGATTTGAATTAAAGTAAAGCGTGATAATTAAAATTAATTGAATGACAGTACTACACGCAATTACTAAAATGACCATGGACTGCACGAACACCTATATAGAGCTATCGTAGTCCATTCTCAATTTTCCAAATAAAACAGAGATTATTGAAAATTTATTCACTGTTTCTTGAATTCACGGATTTGTTAACACCGTAAATATAGCGAATATTAACATCGCGAGTTATTTTCCCCAATACAGTATTTTCTCTTAACTATTCAACATTATCACGTTATTTATCTTACTTAAAATAATTCCCTACTTTGGGCCCGAAAGAAACATTCACTCATTCAAATATCTAACTTGCTGTAATACAATAGGATGTAGCCCATTCAAATATCCAACCGTGACGCAAAACAATGGCCTAATCAAACACCCCTTTTATTCATGGACTAGTGAGCATAAAATTACATGGTGCTAATTTTATTTTAACCCTTTTCATTGTACTGAACAGTCATGAAATCAGACAAAAATATTTTTAAATCCAATGTAAAGTAGAGAGGTTTAGATAGTGTTATGGATACTTTTAACCTGAAAGCTGAAGAAAACTACAGGATTTTTATAAAAGGTTGGGATTTTGTCTTTACATATCATAAGATGAAGCGTTGAATTCTTATGGAGTTCCATTCGAACAATACTTGTAATAGTGCTTAAACAGATAAAAAGATTGGCGGTGTTATGCTGAACCTGCTGTAAAAAATTCCATATCAAGTTCTGCAATCCAAATGGTGTAGAGAAATAGATGGACTGTTAACTATTTAAGTTCTTTTTGAAAGAACAATATGGGGTTAAGTTGGTTGACCGAGAAATGGTAAGGTCTCCTTTTTGGCGATAACTTTTTCATTTTTTTTTAAGAATAAAGACATGTTTGATATATTTTCCCTCAGAATTGCATGTTCAATTTGAATTGAGCAAGGTTTGTTACTAGCAAGACAAACATTGAGCGTTAAAAGTGGCAGAGGATAGTTTCGGATTAAGTAACGGTCAAGAAAAAGATTGATTGATTGTACATTGTTTAATGTCCCTCTCGAGAATTCTTAGATCACCTCAACGAAGTTGGGGGAGCTTATGTAATACCCTCGGTGTCGGTGTCCCGGTTTAAGGTTAAATTTTTTTGGAGCAGTTTTCTTTTTAAGTACTTCTATGTCCTATATTGATTAGACATGCATGGAATATGCTTCTAGTGTGTTTCATTGTACCAGTCAAGGTTTCAGATGCTGCAATTTCAGCAAAGGAATGACCAGGTTAATGTTTTTTGGAGCAGGTTAACATTTTTGGTGCAGTTTTGGTGTAGGTCTCATTGCCGAATAACTATAAGCCCTATGTTGACCAAACTTGCACAGATGATACATCTAAAGATGTACAGTACCAGACGGTCTTCGGATGCTGAATCTGACCTACATTTTCTGGTTAAGTGAACAGGTTAATGTTTTTGGTGCAGGTCTTATCTCCAAGTAACTATAAGCCCTATGTTGACCAAATTTGCATGCATGATACATCTAAGAATGCACATTACCAGGCTTACTTTGGAAGTTGAATCTTACCTACATTTTCCGGTTGAGTAAACAGGTTAAAGTTTTTTTTTTGCAGGTTTGATTTCCAAGATACTATGAGCCCTATAATGACCAAACTTGCATGGATGGTACATCTTAGGATGCATACTACTAAACGTGCTTGGATGCTAAAAGGGGCCTACATTTTCCGGTTGAGTGGACAGGTTATGTTTTTGGTGCAGGTTTGATTTCCAAGATACTATGAGCCCTAAAATAAGCAAACTTGCAAGGATGATACATCTAAGGTTGCATTCTACCAGTCTTGCTTCGGATGCTGAATCTGACCTACATTTTTTGGGGGATTAGTGAAGAGGTGAAATTTTCATTTTTGAGTAATTATCAGCCCTATGTTGTGTAAACTTGCATCGATGATACATCTTAGGATGCACACTTATGGATTTGCTCCGGATGCTGAATTCAACATACATCTTCCAGATAATGGACCAGGTAAAAGTTTTGGGTGCAGTTTTATTACCAAGGAATTATAAGGTTTATATAAACCAAACTTGCCCAAATAATGCATCAAGGGATGAAAACTCTCAAACTTGCTTCAGATGCTGGATTTTAATCACATTTTTGTGATGAAGAACTAGTTTGAAGTTTTTATATAGGTCTATTCCAAAGTATCAGATCAAAACTGCATAAAATTTGCAGTTTTGAATGTACACTTTTTGTTGGGTAATTGTGTAACTTTGCCTTACTTAAAAACATCATTCGTTGAGGTAAGCTCTGTAATCTCTGATTACTTATGTTTATTCATATGGCGACGTTACCGAGTGCCGGCGAAGGGCTTCAAACTTTGACCTTTATTCGAAACTCAGGGCCATTGAGCAGTGAGGAAACTTTTTCGTGCCAACGCCTGCCGCTGACACGGGGCCTCGGATTTTAAGGTATCATCCGAGGCACCCGCAACTTTCACTTCAAAGTGCCAAGCGCAAGGCGAAGGAACTGTTGCTTCCCATTTTTTATCGACTTAGGTCAGTTGCGGCCGAGATACGAACTCACGACCTCCCGATCACGAAGCGAGCGCTCTACCGACTGAGCTACATGTACCTTGAACGGTGTCAAAAAATAGAGAAACCTAAGGTTTGAATGCATATTATAGGTAATTTTATAGCAAAACTATTTTATGGGTGCATTTAGAGGGAATTGGTGGCCTTGTATATTTTATTGAAATTTGACACTTTAAGTGTCACTACTACTGTATGTACACTGAACCAAACTTCTAAGTGTTCACATATTTTAAGTTTAAGAGAATAAATGCATACAATAAATAATTTCTTTAAGTTATGGTTAATTGTGCACATTTCATTTCAATGTTGCGTAAATTTCATGAAAGTATCTCGTCAAAATTTTAAGCAAAGTGTCAAGGAAATGATGTACCTTCAAAATGAAAATTACAAAAAATAATCTCTATGGAGTAAGACCACCACTAGCTCCAATTACTACAAGACAATCATTACTGTTGGATGCCATGTACCCTGAATAGGAGATTGTCCCATCCGTTGCCACACCTACTGCATATATATTCCAACCTTTGAAATTGTGTGGAAGGGGGGGGGGGCTTCGAAATTCCTTATAAAAATCCCAAATGTATTCAATGGGATTCAGATCTTGGAATTTGATAGTGCATAATCACATCACACAGATGCCTTTTGGTCAATATCCTTGGGTGTTTAGCACGTACATGCACCGCTTTAAGGATGATTCAGACTACTTGAGCTGATATGAGACTACCATGAGCACAAATTAACACACTTTTAACCTAGTTTGACGCGAAATTTTGGCCTCAGACGAAGATTAACGTCACTTCCAGTTTGGTTAAATTTTGTCCAAAACCTCCAAATTATGATAAATTGTCGATGAAAAATGATGCCCAGCCTATAGAAAAATGTTTTTAAATGTGTTTTGATACTGGTTGTAAATTTTTAAAAGCAATATCAAGAACAATTAAAGACTTTAAATTAAAATTTGTAAAACGTGGTGCAAGGATGGTCCAGATATCAACATTCCAACAGCTTTCCCGTCTATCTCAATGATCATTTCACCAATGTTTTGTGTTATTTAGTGAAACCAAATTTTACAATTTGATAATGATCACGAAAAGATACATTTATTAAAGTGAACACTTAGAAGTTTTGTTAAGTATATAGGATATGGAATAGAAATATTAAGTAATCCGTCCGTCAAACTTTTTGACTTCAAAATAACTATCCTCTGCAACCTGAATACATTCATCACTTGCTAACTCGTTCATGAAATCATCCGGGTAACCTAAAATATGTATCGGATCAAAAAGTACTTATCTTTCTTTTGGAAGATCTCTTGTCCTTTCTATTTTGTTTTACAGGAAAATGTAAAGAGGAATAACTCGTGGTATCCCATGTTATTCGCAAGCCAACCCAAATATGTGTCGGGTGCAAAAGTAAAACAAGCCCACGGGCATGCAGCAACAAGTTTCAAACAATTGAATTTTGTTCATGTTTAAACCAGAGGTCATAAAATTCACAATTATGAAAGAGGCATTATTGCTTATCATAACTATACATTAGATTGCTTACTTTAATAACTTTATACCTAGAAGTAGATCAGAGTAACACATTGAAAATGCACTTCTAATCTATAACCATTCGTATACCCAACCCCAAAGGAACCACTGACCTTAGGGCCACATATTTCAAAATTCAGGAATTTTTATCATAAATTTATTTCATCTTCAATGGTTGAATAATACCAAAGAGCAGATTTCAAGGCATTAATTTATTTTTTAGATTCCTTCCCCCCTCCCCCCCCCTCGATACCCTTGACCCAGGGGTCATGAAATTAACAATTTTGCTAGATGCACCTTTCTTCATCATGAATATATTCTTGGATCACTAGCATAACAGCCAAGAGTAGGGGTGCAACGATACGCCTACTCCACGATACGATACGTATCACGGTATTCAGTTCACGGTACAATATGTATCACGATACATGACATATTGGGTTAAAAAGTCAGACGTTTGTCATCATATGCCTAAAACTCATAAGTCTTATCAAATGCTCATTACGCTGACACTAGAAAAGTTATAACATTCTTCGGCCCGTTAAATATGAGACTGGAAACACGTTTATTTGCCGTTTCTGCAGTTTCATTGACCTCATGTTTCGTGCGGAAGCCATTTTGAAATTGTAAATGACGAACCAAAATGGACAATTCGGATAATTACGGACCGATTGAACCGAACCGTGGTATCAGTTTCACGTATCGTGAACCGAACCGTGGAAAAATAAACCGCGGTTTACCGACAAATGGTTTATCGTTGCACTCTTACCCAAGAGGAAAGGAAAAGATTTTCAAAGAATTAATGTACCATTACGTCAAATGGTAAAACCCCTGACAAAAGGGCCATGAAGTGACAAATTTTGGTTATGCATCCTTGCTCATGAAAATATCTAATAAGTTAATTTATTTAATACCCAGGAGCAGAGAAGAATTTCTTTTCAAAGAATTAATGAATTTCAATATACATGTATAACCAATAGAGCCCCGCCCTAATATCGGAACCCCTGACTCTGGAGTCATAAAAGTAAATATTTTATGAGGAGGCACTCTTGCTCATTATAACTATGTGCTCAGTTTATTTAACACCCAGGATCAGAGAAGAAGATTTTCAAAGATTTAATTATTTTCACTATATAATCGATAGAGCCCCGCCCTAACACCGGAACCCCTAGGGCCATAAAATTCACAATTTTTAAAGAGACACTTGGTTAGTTTATTTAATATCGAGAAGCAAAAAGTAAGATTTTTTAAAAAAAAAATAATGCATTCTAACTATATAATCAATTAAGCCCCGCCCGAACACCTGAACCTCTGACACTGGGGCTATAAAATTCACAATTTTGGAAGCGGCATCCTTGCTCATCATAACTACGTACTCAGTTAGCTTATTAAAAACCAAGGATTGAAAAGAAGACTTTCAAAAACTTAATATATTTCCATTAACACTACACCAGGACCCCTCACCCTGGGGCCATAAAATTCACAATTTTAGAAGAGGTACTAGTGCTCATCATAACTTTGTACTTAGTTTATTTAATATCCAGAAGCAGAGAAGTAGATAATGCAATTTCACTATATTATCACTAGAGTCCCACCCTAGCACCCCTGACCCTGGGGCCATGAATTTCACAATATAGGTAGATGACTCAATATAAATGCCAAAAGTTGGACTGTTTGATGTCCAGGAGTAAAGAAGATTTTTAAAGGTTTCGTTAACTTAATTAATTTTAGTTGTTTTGGTCCCACTCCTAAGGCCCAAGGGGGTCGGAACTATAAAATTCACAATTTTTTCATTCACGCATAGATGCTGTATTCAAAATTTGGTTGAATTTGGTTCAGGATTTCAGAGAAGACGCTTAATATATTTAAATGTTTACGCAAGACAAACGACGACGGAAGAAAACGTATAGCAATGGGTAACCTGAGTGACCCAGGTGACATAATAAAAGGGGCACATTTGCATTATGTAATTAAGATTATCTGAAAATCTCATCAAATTTTATTCAGTGGTAAAAGAGGAGTAGCGGATAAGAGATGGGTACCCCGAAGCGTAACGGACGGACGGACTTCCCAATTACCTCCAGCTTTTCAAGCGGGGTATAACAAATTATTTCTCTATATAGTGTCCACTTCCTGATTGGCTCAAACTAGATCACGTGATCGAGTATAAAAAATAGTTATTGACTGGATTTTTCTATTTAAAAAAAATATAAACCTGTCGTTTCTAAAATTGGAAACCTTCATCTGTGATGCAACGATAATGCTGACGTCACAATAGTCTTTATAAACTGGATGTTTCCAAAAAAGATACTGCAGCTGCTATTCATCACCGTGACATCATAATGCAAATGTCACAGCAATACCTTATATGAGAAGGTACTGATTAGAACGATGGATTTAAGACATTTCTTATTAATCAAGATGTTTCCACTCTCACAATTTTAATGGTTCAAAGTACATAAACTGCATTTATTTTCATTTCAAATACTTCAAATTTTCTAATTATTGCAAAAAATGTATAGGTCACCATATTATTTAAGTTGCAAAACTTAAATAAACAAAAGTGTACATCAACATAAAAATTCACACATTTTTGTAAACAGTATTATGAAAAAAATGTAAAAACTGGTTAAAATGTATAATTTTGATGCCGAATGTTCCTAAATAGTTCCTACTTAAAAGATAGTTTTGAATTGTGAATATCAGGTAAACTATTTTACATTAGAATTACAATACAGCTAATCCCTGAATGAAAAGACCTTACAATGAGTTATTGCCCTTTGTAATGTTTATCAACATTTAATTTGTATGTTCATATACCTGGCATTTTCCTAAATGTTGTATGTATTTCAGAGCTAGAGTTTCTTATTCTATTAGTTATATATCATAATTTCAAGAGTTATCTTTCTTATTTGTAATTTTGGAGTTACTTTTCCTAAAATCCCCACTTCCTGTGTTCATTTCTTGTGTGACCCACACATGGAGACCATGCTATATTGTCTTCATTTTTTGACTTGAGCTGTCACACACTGTAAGTAAACCTGTGCTATTTTTTTTTATTACGCGTATACTTATTATATCTACAGTCCTTTTGTATGAAATTTGTGTAATTTGAATATTATGAAAATCTACTGTTAAACCTGGAAAGTATGGAATCCCGTTATTGTCATTATCTTTAATCAGAAAACTGAAGCACGTTAACATTTTTCTATGGAAACCCATTTGTGTCAGAACTTTATATTTTGGTTTAATAGTGAATCTTTTTTCTATTTATCTTTGGATATTGTTTATTTACAACTTACACAGTTTATGCTACATCTGTAGTTATATAGTGATATTATTTATCATGTAATTGATGAGTAATTCTTTGCTATTGTTTTGTTTCAGTTCTTTACCGTTATCACAATAAATCAATGCACCGATTGTTGTGTGTTTATTCTATCTGCGATATACGGGCAGAATACCCTTGCAAACATTTTTTAAAGATTGAATATTTGATTAAAGAAGAGATATATGTATTTTAAATATTTGTTTAATTAACAATATTTTTCATTACACCTATTGTAAAGCATTTTTCCTTAAGGTTTTCAATCCCTAATGGGACCAAATTCTCTACCCTTAAATGTCCGTCAAGTACACAATACTCTGATATTATATTAAAACATTTTATAGTGGAAAAGGATTGTCCATGAGAAATTTTGGAAAAATTCATTAATTAAGCAGTAGTTAATTAACAAAGATTGCATTGAAGTCTATGAGGAAAAGCGTTTTTTCAAAATAAAAATTCAAATAATTTAAATATCAATAAATCCTGTGGTGGAAAGATGCATTGAAATATTATAAATAGAATGATAATTGAAAACAATTTTTTTACCAGCTAAATTTTTTTTAATTGATTTTTTTTTATTAATTAAAAAAGGGGAGATAACTCTTACCAAAATTCAAGGTCAAGAATTAGGACACATCCCAATAAATATACTTATAGTAATAAATGGGAATTATGTCTATAAAAAAACTGAGTATTCAATGCCTACATATCTGTTATATTTACAATTTCACTGAATATCTTCCTATTAGGGATTGAAGACCTTAAGATATTGTTCTATTACGTATAAATCAAAACTAATTACAGTTTTTGCAAAAACTTATGACATCATAGGAAGGTGGAATTACCTTAAAAAATAAGACAATTGTTACCTTTTGATTCGGTACAATCCCTATCTAGGGATTGACCTCATCAAAAGGCTAAAATTGTACAAGTTACTTTTCACGTATAAATCACTCAAGATGAAAAAGAAGAATGTAATAGCAGTTTCAATAAAACACGTTAAATATACTGGAAAGAGTTGACAACATTCACAATATTCTGAATACCCGAGTATAAATGCTTTACTAACAAGCTTATTCAAAGAATCTGTGTCATGGGCTTAGATAAAAAAAGAACTTGTTTGACTGAGAGGTCGAAAATAGTTGAGTGGGCGGGCAGGACCATACGAAGTTATATTTTTGTTGACAAAGCTCAAATGTTTTATAAAATATCGCTCAGAAATGAAAGGTTCACATACATGTACACACAGAATCTATATTTCTTTTAACCATGACCTTTTGACCTCTAATTCGAAAGGGGCTCTTTATGCCATAGCGAATTGTGGTATAAAAGATCAAATGTCTCTTGAGATATCAATAATACAGGATTCACGAGCCTTGAATCGCTCTTCTGATAAATTGTATAACATGTCACTTCTTTTCGAATTCTCTAAGTATCCTGTACATATGAATTAAGCGTTGAAATTGAAAAAAATATAGCCATAGAAGCACCGCGGCCTATTTTTTATACGTCCGTCTTAAGACGGGACGTATTATGTTATAGGCTTCATGTCCGTCCGTCCGTTCCTGTCCGGCTCATAACTTCAATACTATTAGGCCAGGGATTATCAAACTTTGTCAACTTATATACTTCTATGGTTGACGGTGTGTCGCGCACAAAAAGTAGGTCACCCTGACCTTAAATAAAGATGCTATAGCCAAATATGGAAAAATCCTGTCTGGCTCAAAACTAGAAAACTATTAGACCTAGAGCTTTCAAACTTGGCAAAAGTATACATCTAAAGTAGGTGTGTCGCGGCCTATTTCAAGGTCACTGTGACCTTTAATTAAAGTAAATTAAAAAAAAAAACAAGTCTTTTTAATTCGAAATTTCATAATCCTAAATAATTTAAAAATATATACTCACCGTCAATAGAAACGCAACACCCTAATTTAAGGGGTGAAAATTATATACGGGATATAACTATGTACCAAAAAAGTTAGGAAATCTTTTACTTTGCCAAATCAATTATCAACGGTTGAATGATTTTTATTCCATTACCGGAAGTTGATTTTTAGCTCCCTGAACAGAAATCAAAAATTAGCATTTTTGATAAAATTATTGACATATTTTGGGTTTTCAAGGTTTTGTACCTGTTAATTAAAAGTCTTGTACTAAAAGTCCGGAAAAAATATCCTTTTTTCTATTCCGGATGTGATGCCTGTATTTCCTCAAAGTAACTGAAAGCATTCATTTTCATTGCTAATGTTGGAAATTTTCAAAATAAAGAAAAGGGAGAGCTACAGGTGCAAATTAACACATTTTTTTTAAAAGCATGAATGACAGTTACTTGACCGGAAGTCCAAGGGTTACTACACCACACCAAGTTAGAGAAAATTCGACCTCAGTATCTGAAAAACAGGCATTTAAAAAAGGGACAAGAATATTTATTTCGCTCAGATTGAGACATTGATAAACTTAATGCATGGTAGAATTTGGGCTGCTTATGTTGTACATGGCGGACTAGCACATTTTAATTGAATGGTCGGAAGGGGGGATGTTTTAGAGTTATGTGTTACTTTATAAGGTTTAAAGATAAGATTAAGAATGAATACATAAATGTAAAATGTAAATTTACAAAACAATGATACTTCATTTAAACTTTAAATGTTATCTTTAGACCTTTTTTTTCTTTATTTTGAAAATTTCCAACATTAGCAATGAAAATGAGTGCTTTCAGTTACTTTGAGGAAATACAGGCATCACATCCGGAATAGAAAAAAGGATATTTTTTCCGGACTTTTAGTACAAGACTTTTAATTAACAGGTACAAAACCTTGAAAACCCAAAATATGTCAATAATTTTATTAAAATTGCTTATTTTTTATTTCTGTTCAGGGAGCTAAAAATCAACTTCCGGTAATGGAATGAAAATCATTCAACTGTTAAATAACTGATTTGGCAAAGTAAAAGATGTCCTAACTTTTTTTGGCACATAGTTATATCCCGTATATAATTTTCACCCCTAAAATTAGGGTGTTGCGTTTCTAATGACGGTAAGTATAGTTGTATCCTTCCTAAAAAATGTTAAATTAAGTAAAAACCTATTTTTTAATTATATACTTTACAGCAATCTGTAACAAATGTTTATGCTTTGAGAGGAAATCAGTTTGTCACATGGGCATAATTATCAAGCACTGGTCAGGAAGAATTTTGATAGCAGAAATTTGCATGTCAAATTAGAGAGAAATGAGTTTATTGTCAGGAGCTAAGAGCATCTCTAGATCTGTTGCAGCTGTTATCTTAATTTATCTCTTGGGAGTTGGACAAAAAGAAATGACCTCATAGTTGCTTGTGTTAATTCAGAGTTCTTGATGGATAGTCCAGAATAAGATATTTCAATTGGTGTAATGTAATTAAAACAAAATGATGTTTTAGTGTATTATTAAAACTAAATTAGTATCTATAATATGATTAAAACTAATTATACATGTGTTCATTGAAAAAAATATATATGTATTTCAATTTTAATATATTTGCAACAAATTACAGTCATGTGTCACTTAGAATCTTATATTCTGAAGAATAATTTATGTTTGATTTTTTTTTATTAGACTGTAGCATTTCCATTATTTCATACAATATGCAATAAACAATTTAAAGCTTCAGATGGATATTTGTTATGCTCTAACAAAACCAGTTTATAATTATATGATGTATTATTTATTATAATCAATCCCTACACTGGAAGTCTCTTAGAGATGTATAATAAGAAATGGAAATTAGATAATTGAAATCTGTGTCAATCAGTTAATCAAGGCTACCTGATGTTCTTGCATCCTAGCCAATTTATGATTATTGAACAATATTTGACGGGCGTATCATGCTGTGGCGGGGCACTTTATTAGTTGACAATAGATGCACCAACCGACAAGGTTTGACGGTTTATATCGAATAAGGTGCTGAGATTCGTAAAAATCGTCATATTATTTTGAAAGTTTACGCACACGTACAGCAAAAACGACCAAAGCATTAACACTTTCAGCCGTTTGCTCGGAAGAGCTAAAATGTGAAAACAGACAAAATACATGAAATCATGACAATGAACTTTAACCTTAACAAGAGATGTTTGTAAAACACTTGTACCCCCCTTCCCCCAAATTGGAATTTTTCCAAGTCCAAACGGCATAATTCTGTCAAAGATGGCGCGATCATACCCAAATCAAAACTTGAGCTTGATATTCATCTGATACATTTGTATACCAAATTTCATTTCAGTATATACAACGGTTGCAAAGAAAATGAACGGAAACGGCAAATAATTGACATTTTTCTAAGTCCAAGGGGCATATCTCTGTCAAAAATGGTGCGATTGTATCGAAAACAGAACTTGAGCTAGATATTCATGTGATATAACTGTATACCAAATTTCATTTCAGTGTGTACAATGGTTGCAAAGAAAATGAACGGAAACTAAGTGGACCGACAGACAGACAGACCGACCGACAGACAGCAGCAAAGCAATATGTCCTCCCTTCTTCAAAGGGAGGCATAATAATTTGGGTCTTCTTTAGGCCACAAGGAGTTGCATGGCATAATTTCATCATCAACAGACATTGCACCAAAAGGAAAGTGTCATAGAAATACAGACGTACAGATCAAAACTAATATTCCCTTTTTCAGTGAAAGCGGGGGACAAAAAAAAACTTGAAGTTTGGCCTTTTGTCCATATGTTATTTACCAATTTATATGATGTTATTTATTGTTGACCAGAACTGTTATTTTGTTTAATCATTTACATATGTACTGTTTAAAACGCAAGTTGTAGTTATGACAAAGAAATAAAATTGTTTACTTTCATAAACTTTCTAAATAAACAGAAAAACTTGAAAACAATGTTATATCTTGATTATGTAAAACATTTCAAGTCAAGTTTGTCCAATGATTTTTTTTTCTCTCTCAAACCAAAGAGGTTACCGTTATAAAAGGGGAAATAATTAATTTTAAGTTTAATCATAAAATGAATGTAGGCTTGTTTAATTATAGATTTCTGATATTTATAGACGGAATACCAACAACGTTTTTAAAATTCTGGTTAATGAAGATGTCCCATTTCTTATTTCTGCGAGTAAGATGAATTGAAATAGATGCATTCCATAAACTTGATTTTTTTCAGAAAAAAAATAATTTTAAACATCGTGTCCGTGGTAACTTCTCAACATTCATATGATCTTTCACCACAACTCGCAAACCTTCGTACATAAATGTTTGACAGAAGCGAAAGTGAAAACGAAACAGCTCGGTCCGCCTTTAAGTCGGTTGTATTTTTTAGCTTATGTTAGAAATATTGACCTTATAAAATACCGATATATTTATATCTCGCCTATAAGTCGAACATAGAGTTTCGGACCAAAGATCCCAAAAATCCGACTTATAGGCGAGTATATACGGTAATTGTTCGCTTTCAGCAGTCATTATCAAGAAATAATTAATTCGTATCGACAAATCAGGTTACCCATTTCACAAAGTTAAATAAAATAAATATATAACATTTTAAATATTCTTACCATACATTTTTCTCCCGTTATATCTACTGACTGCTGTCTGATATACATATTCTTCCGTTTCCTTCAAATGGTTCAAAAGACTGTTACATCCTCTCTCTTCTTCTTTCAATGCACTTTTTACCAGAGCTTTTCTTTTCTTTATACTGTCATTAATTTCAACGTATTTAACTATCATTTCTGAATAGAGATGCTCGACCGTCGACTTAAAATGAAGATTTCGAGTAATCCATCGGAAATTCAGTCTTACACTCTCCAAAGACATACCTGAAACAAGAAATGTGTCCATTTCACATGAATGCCCTACTGATGGTAAATTAGTAATGCAACATGAAAATTTGGTATAGTGTAAGAAATTTGATCAGAATATCTTGAATAGTGATGCAATTGAATTGCTAACATCAGTATTTATCAGCATCTAAAGTTTGACACTAATTTTATTAAAGTGAGGCTAAGGTCAAAGGAAATACCAAGGTTAAAAAACTGTTGATGCGGTTGAAAAGCTCTCATCAGTACGTATCAGAATATGAAGTTGAATAATATTATAAATGGCCTCTTTAAAACTGACTTAACACCCTTCCCCGCAGTCACGCATTTTAACGCATATGCCATTTCCTATTTCTAACGCAAAATCACGCATTTACCGTTTCCCCGCAATCACGCATTTTCACGCACTTTAAAAAGTTCATTTAACCTTCAATTTATTGCCAAATTCAAACTATTTTATACTTGCTTGAATCTTATAAAATTAGAAAAGTTATTTTCTAATTAAAATATCATTTCAGAATATTATTTACGCTAAACTTTAGAGAAATTTGTACCCCGCTATAAAGTGCTTGCGGGGAAATGGTAAAGTAATATTTCTATGACGCGAGGATTCAGTGTGTGTTGCATAGCAATTCTGTAAGTTGTAAAGAGTTAAACACAATTGAGAAGTGAGGTCAAAGCTAATTGAAAGGTCAAAGTCAAAAATGTTAATATAATTTAATTGCTAACATCAATACGTATCGGCTTATGAAGTTTGACACTAATAAAGAAAAATAGGCCAATGTCAAATCAAAGGTAAAAAAAAAATGTTGATACACTTGCATATCTCTCATCAAATTGTATCAACACATTGGTAAAAAGATCTAGAATTTTTTAATTAAAACTTTTTTAAACACAATTTGATAAAATTCAGGTCAATGTCAAACAAAAAGTTGTGGTCAAAAATGTAGCTTACATAGGTATGTATTAGCATATAAAGTTTGAGTCTGATTTAGAAAAAAGAGGTCGAAATGTTGATGCAGTTGAATCGCTCTCATCAATATGTATCAGCATATAAAGTTTGATGAAACTTTCTACAATGACTTTTTTATTTAAAACTGACTTAAACACAATTTGATAAAAGTGAGATCAAGGTCAAAGGAAAGGTCGAGATTAAAAATGTTGATGCGGTTTAATTGCTCTTATCAGTTTGTAACAGCATCAAAAAATTGATAAAAATATCTTGAATGGTATCTTTAAAACTGAGCTAAATACTAATTAAAGATACGTAAGATCAATGTCAAATAAAAGGCCAAGGAAAAAAAAATTGTTGATGCGGTTGTATAGCGATCATCAACATCTATAAGGAAATAAAGTTAGATGAAAATATCCTGGACAGTTTCTTTGAAACTGAGCTCTGAACAGAGCTAAACGCAACGTGTGACCGAAGAACAGAAAGACGGGAGACGGAAATGACAAAGACTATATACCCCGACAATATTCATGGTGGGGCATAAAAATATATTTATATATACAAACAAACATATATACCCCCCCCCCACCCACACACACGTTCCTTATAGAGTTTGTAATCAGTCATTATATGTAGATACTTTTAGCTGATTTGTTTGCATGAATGTATCGTTGTCTATGACGTGATGGCTTTGTAAGGATGGTGTCTTTCCAGAGCAGGGACGTCATAGTATGTAGTGTTACCAGACCTGCCTACCCTTTTCATTGTAAGGGTGTAATTTCGGTTATTTTTTGTTGTAATTTCAGAGGTAAAAGCGTAGTCAATTACATTTTACTTTAATACTTTTTTTTCTTCAAAAAGAACCGAAAATCGCACATTACTAAACAAAGCTGGCATAACTTTTCTTTTGCGTATCATCTATTGGCAAAAAATGTTGTAAAATACTAGTATTCTATATTAAACACAAATCAACCGCACAACCGTATTGAAGCATTTGGCCGATTTGTATCAAATCGCGTAATTTAAGGCTTGCTTTTGCATGTTTACACAAATCGTATGTAATAACACTGTATTTTATCTTTAATACACTCACATTTCTCTATATGCTGTTCTACGCAATTTTAAAATAAACTAAATTATGCATAGAAAGGGCTGTACTTATTGCAATATCATTTAATAGTTAGTAATAGATAAAATAATTAGTGCCTTCTCGTCTTCTTCCGAATCTTCGTCATACCAGTTACCATTTAACTACTAGGCACACATGTATTACATACGTTTTCGAACTGGCCCTCTATTATTTGCTTTTACCAGAACTTCTCATTTATTTCAACAGGTCGTACTATGACTAAATCAAGACGTTAATATAAATTGATTTCAATCAAAATGTAAAAAGCGTGAAATTGATATAAGTGGCGTAATAGCGTAATTTTGTGGTAAAAAGAGGAAGAATTACGCCAACAAGGGAAGGGTACGCAGATCTGTGTGTTACATGTACGAGAAAGTTAGGGGAAACGAAATTGCATAAGGAAATATGACTTTCTCATTCTCGGTAAACACAGTATAAAGAAATTAATTCGCAAAAAGAGATAAGCTTAACAATATATTATGTTGAGGTTTGGTGAAAATAGTTATAAAATATCCCCTTTTACTTAACACGAAAAAACTATCAATTTGTGACAAATGCTAAGAGGAATATATCAGTCAAACTTGAACACAATTAACAGTCCAAATGCGCGCCCAACTCCATAAAATCAATATCTTGAGCATCAAATAACTTTCCATGCAGTGAGCATTTCAATATTTGCTTTCAAAATGCTTTTTCACTTCGAGTTCAATTGATAGAAAATTAAAGAAAACAACAAGATGATAACAAATTTGTTGTTTAAATACGTTTAAATGTACATCTTTTAAAATAAAACGATGTCTCCGAGACTATAAAATTTAAGATGGCGGCGTCCATGAAAAGTCGGACAGGGAAGGAACGGTTCAAGAAAAGAAATAATTTGACGAGCGCCCTGTTGTTTTAGAAGATCGTACTTGTGAAATAACTTATTTGTGATTCCATGCATGTTTGTGAGGAATGCTGTTATGGTATAACTCTAATTTTAACCAGCAAGAGTTCGTTAGATGACTCGAAGGAGGGTCATCGAGTTTAATGGCCACTGTTCTGGTCAGAGGCCTCATATTGTGCTCAAAATGTCACTTCGGACCATTATTCTTTAGCAAGAGAGCAATTAAATGTGTGTTCACTTCGGGTTAGTTGGTTTTTGTACATACGGTGCGGAAATTGCTTGCAGTTGGCATGGATGTCCTCAAAAGCTGAGAAAATCCAAAGGGATGCAGAACTTTAGTGTCAATACAGATTGTAACAGGTAAGCATTCATAATTGTTTATGAAATTTATGTTATCTAATTTAGGCATTGACAACTAGTATAAAATATATTTTAGGCATTGACAACAAGTATAAAACATTATTGGTGCTTAATTCATCTAAATTTTCATTTGAAACCATGAAATTATAGATAAGGCATACAACTGTATAATTTATGATTAGGATTTACATGTTCATGCATTTCAATAATTGCATGTAATATAATTGTATCCATCCATTTTGTAACGGTATAATCTAAGTACAATGTGGGAGACCCTCAGAAGATAAACAACTTGTCGTCAACATTAAATCTTCAATTAATATATGAAAAAATTTTGAAGGTTTGAACAGTTTAATATCATTTAGGCCTAGTAGAAACATGAATTTATCAATTGTATCTAAACAAGTTGGCCTGTATAATGGATCCTCTACTAGTACATTGTAACACAAATACCCTATGAGATGACTGTCGGACTCAAAATTAATCTGTATCGAACATTTATCACTCTGCTTTGATACAATTTATTGTTGCTATCAATTTTTAGCCAGGCTTATTGCTCAAAGAGCAATTGCCGGCTTATGTCATCCTGTTCAAGGCAGGAAGTCAACCCCATTGTCTCCATTTTTAAAGTTACGTGCAAAAATACAGTTCTTACTCTCAACCGCTTTTGAGATAACACAAACGCTGAATAAAGCAACAAAAATAAAACGAAATAAACATTAGTAGTAATGACTTTGAAAACTTCATAAGTCAAAGAACATAGTTCATTAGCGTAAGGATTTTTGATAATCAGTGTTATCGTAGTTCTCTACACATACGAGGTAAAGCAGGAGAGGGAACCAGACTGGCCTGTTTGTTTACACTCAGATGCGGTACCAGATTAATTCTGATTCTACAAAATCGGACTGTGGTTTTAGGATTGAAAAACTCACTGTCAGTGTCTTATCATTTATACTGATAGTTAAAAAAAAAAATTCATCAGAATATAAACGTGATTCATGTAAGAAATTCATTCTACTCTGTAAATGAAAGAAAAAGTGAGCTAGCTCACATACCCCACGCTCCCCCAAAGCTTGACGGTGAAGCACATAATGAAAGGCACAGTGCACTTTAAATACATAGTATAGATCAAAAAGGCAATAATTGCAAAAAAATCTTCACATCAAAATGTTTTACATATGAGGATATCTAAATGTGGAATGAAGTTTCTTGATAAATAATGGAATCAAAATTTCTTGGCATTATACAAATCCAAACATTAATTTGAAGTGGTTGGGGGGAGAAATTTTCTTGAATAATAGGCAAAACTCTTTGGGATAAAATAAACTATGTACAACAGTTTAAGAGGAGTGGTGCTGACAAACTGTTCATCTCTACATTCTAAATATGGCCAAAAAGTCTAAGTTGGAAAGTGTGGAAATTCCCGGAAAAATAATGGAATCGGAATTTCCTGGTAATATGCACATCTACACATTGTGTCCTAAATACCTGCAAAGTTTGACGAAATTCTGTGCAGCGGTTTATGAGGAGTTGCGCTGACAAATTGTTCATCTCTATATTTAAGGTATGGCCAAATGCCTAAGTTAAAAAGTGCGGAAATTCCCGAAAAAATAATGGAATTGGAATCCCCTGGTAATATGCACATCTACACATTGTGTCTTAAATACCTGCAAAGTTTGACGAAATTCTGGGCAGCGGTTTATGAGGAGTTGCGCTGACAAACTGTTCATCTCTATATTTAAGGTATGGCCAAATGCCTAAGTTAAAAAGTGCGGAAATTCCCAGAAAAATAATGGAATCGGAATTTTCTGGTAATATGCACATCTACACATTGTGTCCTAAATACCTGCAAAGTTTGACGAAATTCTGTGCAGCGGTTTATGAGGAGTTGCGCTGACAAACTGTTCATCTCTATATTCAAGGTATGGCCAAATGCCTAAGTTAAAAAGTGCGGAAATTCCCGGAAAAATAACGGAATCGGAATTTCCTGGTAATATGCACATCTACACATTGTGTCCTAAATACCTGCAAAGTTTGACGAAATTCTGTGCAGCGGTTTATGAGGAGTTGCGCTGACAAAAAAAGAGGACTGACTGACTGACGGACTGACTGACTGACTGACTGATGGACGGGTCAAAAACATTATACCTCCCGCAACTAGTTGCGTGGGGTATAATGAGCCCGGTTCTCTGTACTTCTGAGTACTTTGATTTAACCTAGTATTTCTATTTAATTATTTTTATTGTTTTGTGAACATTTTTAGCTTTACTGGTCAGAGACCAGAAGAGCTTATGCGATAGTAATGCGTCCGTCCGTTCGTGTCGTCTGACTGTCTGTAAACAATTTTTCAAAATGCTACTCCTCCTGTTTTCGATGAACGGTGTTGCCATGGTTACTAAAAATAGAAATTTCTGTGAAATTCTTTCAAAAATGTTACTCCTCCTACAGTTATGGTCCGATTTCAATACTGTAGAAGCACAAATTTTCGTGGGAATAATATATCGTTGATTTGGCATAAAAAAAAATAGTTCTGTGGGCATTTAATTTCGTTGTTTTGAGAGTAAGCCTATTCAGTATATAGTCATATAAAATTTCGTGTGGGATTTATTTTCGTTGATAATTGTTAGCAACGAAATTTGATCCCCAACGAATATTTGTGCTTTTACAGGATATTTTGGCACACAAGTAGACTACACTAGGATACATAATCCTGTGCATCGGTTTTCGATTTCGATGAACGGTGTTGCCATGATTACTAAAAATAGAAATTTCTGTGAAAGTATTTCAAAATGCTACTGCTCCACAGTTTTGGTCCGATTTCAATATATCTTGGCACACAAGTAGACTACACTAAGATACATACTTCTGTGCATTTGTATTTGATTCCGATGAGAGGTGTTGCCATGGTTACAGTACCCGCATCGTTATTCTTTACAAATCTATCGTGTCCTATCGTGCGTGTATTCTATCGTATCGTGCGTGTATCCTATCGTGTCGTGCGTGTATCCTATCGTATCGTGTTTTTCGTTTATCGTGTTTTGCGTTTTCTATCGTGTTTTGCGTTTATCGTGTTTTGCGTTTATCGTGTAGATCGTTTATCAGGTTCTTTCGTGTATCGTGTTTTGCGTTTATCGTGTAAATTCGGAAACCCTCGCTTTTTATCTTTACTACAAGAAAAAACTACCGAGGTATTCCGAGTTTCTTTTTCGTTTTGTGAACTAAAATAAGATTATTCTAACCAAGAAAGAGAAAAGAAAGTTTAATCCCTTAGTTTTTCATCATTAAAAGAAATATTAAAGCGTGGTAGGAAAAGAATTAATATATAAATAATATAATTAATAAATTAAATAATTAATAATAAATAAAATTAAGAAAATAATCATATCATAGTCAAGCAGAGAATCAAAATTAATTTTTGCAAATGAAATAATCGATTCCCTGGTTTTTTTTTAATTCACTGAACTGTTTGATTTTTTTTTTTTTTTTGGTTAAAAATAAATATTAATAATTTTTTTTTCAATTAGTCAGAGTCACTAGAGAGGATGATTTTCGGTAAGTGGCGGTGTATACGTACCCCACCCCCCTCCCTCCCGAAAAAATTATTATAATAGTAATTATTATAATTAGCAGGGGATTGATATGTATCTTTTTTAAATGCAATATTCATTTTCTCCCGATCAATCGTCTGGCAATATTAGGAATGTGTTTCGGCTCTGATTTGCATGTATGCACAATTGTTTAAAATCTTGATTTACAAAAAATAATAACGAAGCCTTCAAGACATTGATCCAGATAACTTTAAAACTGATTTTGTCCGCATAGGCGAATTTTTTAAAATTTATTTTTATCACTATCTATTAGTTAATTCCTTGATATTATTCCTTTATTTTAGGAGTCAATATTATTCAGGAAATTAATTTTCTTGAACTATATAGTTCTTTAAAGCCGATTTCTTCGGACCTTTCTTTCGGCCGGTCTTCTACATGTATTTTTTCCCTATTTTAATACTTAATTGCGAATTTTGGATACACCGCAGATTGTAAGCTTTAGACATTAAATAGAAATATTTAATTTACTGAGTAATTTCTTCCGTGAAATAACTTAGTACTCGTAAATAAATTTATTAGGTACAAATGTGTATTTTTTTCATAAATAATAAATCAATTTATAGAGTTTCATAAATTTAAAATAGTACCCATGAGAAACGGCACATAATTATGTAAGGGATTTTTGTGCAACACTTACATGTATGTTAAAATATTCATAATTAAACGAGTCATAGTTCAACCTTAAGATGAGAATTTCAATATATACACACATAATCGTAAATTCACACCCTTGAGTAGAAAAAAAAATTACAGTCACCATTTCATAATAATTCGTTTAATAATTGTATAAAAATATCTATAAATAAACAACTTTTGTTAAATTACCAGTGATTTCACCTTTTTATTATAATTAAATGTACTTAAAAGTACATGTATTTAAATTAAAATATTGCAGTAACTCAACAAAATACTCTTTTCGTCTTGTCAGAAAACGTTCCGTATTTTGAAACAATCCTATCAGGTTTTGCGTTTATCCTGTCGTGAAGATCGTTTATCAGGTCTATCGTGTTTTGCGTTTATCGTGTTTTGCGTGTATCGTGTTTTGCGTTTATCGTGTTTTGCGTTTATCCTATCGTGCGTGTATCCTGTCCTATCGTGCGTGTATCCTATCGTATCGTGCATGTATCCTATCGTATCGTGTATCCTGTAAAGAATAACGATGCGGGTACTGTACTAAAAATAGAAATTTCTGTGAATTTCTTTCAGAATGCTACTCCTCCTATAGTCATGGTCCGATTTCAATATATCTTGGCACACAAGTAGGCCACAGTAAGATACATAATTCTATGCATTGCTTTTGATTTTGATGAACGGTGTTGCCATGGTTACTAAAAATAGAAATTTCTGTGAAATTCTTTCAAAATGCTACTCCTCCTACAGTTATGGTCCGATTTCAATATATCTTGACACACAAGTAGACTACACTAAGATACATAATTCTGTGCATCCTTTTTTATTTTGATGAGCGACTAGGATCATTTTTCTATTTATTGCTGTTTTAAAGTTTCAAGTCCAAACTGCTACTTTCTCTTTCTTTGTTTTAAGTATATACCAGTAGAGCTACAGTCTCGACAGAGACTTCAGCTTAAATTCTAGATGTCATTATAAATTCACATTTGCAGAACTTTAAACCATTTAATATTTATATAAATCAATTTTGGACATTGAGTTAGGAGATTTATTCATAATTTTTAACTTGCAAAAAAAGTGCATGACCCATACTTTGATTTTAGAATATTAAATCATAGGGGTTTCAGGCATAATTTTTTTTAACCCATTTGTACAATGGATAGCTTAATATATGATCACTTCTAAATAATTTTTAATTATTTAATTAAATTGATTAAAATAAATTAAAATTAATTTTTAAATTTTCCGTATTTACAAACTAATGTGTACTTTACAAAGACATGAATGGGCCTGTTAATACATGTATATTTTCAAAATGAGGGGGGAGCTTCATGTCCACTTAAGTCATCCAAACGCAAAACAAAATCGTGTGTGTGCGGGAGGGAGGATAAGGGACAATATACTTGTTGATATGCTGTTTTAAATAATTATATGACTCTTCTACTTATTTTCGAGACGTCCATAACTCCTGAAGGGAAGGGGGGGGGGGGTGTCCGAGGTTATTCCTTGAGGTCGATCCTGGCCCATTTTAACCCGACCTCAGCCCCTTTCATTCAGAATCTGCGAGCAACACTAAGAAAAGACTTATTTTCTTTATTTATTGTTAAATTCGAAAATTATTCAGGATTGTTTGGAGTTTTACTAGAGCATACCTTTCTTAATACATTATTATTTACAAACAGTCTAAAAGGTAGAAACGAAAATAAATTATTAATTACTAAGGACACATTCGTCATCATCATCGTCCTGTACAATTTGTGGTGTGTAGAACAGCAACAGACCTCTGCCACTTTTGTCTATCCTGGCTCAGTCGCGCAAATGATCCCCATACAGGTCTGGTGCATTATTGGACGCATTGAAGAAATGATTGAATTGTTAAGAAAAGAATAAAACTGCCACCCGTATAGCGTCCCCTTTCGTCTTAATAGGTGTTAGCATAATGCAACCTTGCAAAATTTACAAATCACGCAAGTGGAATTCACATTTCACAAGTAAGTCTAGGAATTATACGAGAACATTGGCAAAACTTGCATTTACACTTGTCAAATTACGCAAAGATATTGACAACTTACAATTGTGAAAAAAAATAATAATTGATAGATTATGAAATTCAGATTTGCAATTTACAAATTCAGGTTTACGTCTGTACATATTATGAAATACAGAGTTAGAATTTTGAACCCGTTGGCTTCCCATACTAAAATACAAAAGAATATTTTTCCCTGGGGTCCAAATTGATGAACGTTATGCAGAAACTGAGGTAGAAATTGCGCTGCAATTATGTATGGCAAACTTGCACGCAGCTATTGAATGGTTGGGTAATGTTCAAGAAATAACTTGAATGTTGCAGAATAACATTCGAGGTCGCGAAATATTGTCTGAAATATGAAAGCCGATTCAGCTTTCGTTAGATTGAAAATACAGGTATTCTTTGATAATTTAAAAATTAGTTTGTAACATATATTGATTAATTTATAAGAATTACCAAATCCGTTGTTTATTACATTATCAGTATATTACGGAGTGTAAATGTTGAAGTGAAGTCGGTGAAACACCCCAACTTTGCTTTGCTATCTGCTGTTTTAGACTGTGAAACGTAATAGAAACGTACAAAACACACCAATAGAATGGAATAACCTGACACCCTTGGGCATTGATTGTTCCAAGGGTATACAAGTCAGTGCAATTGACAGCTGCATGGATTTGCAGTCAGACGTCGGAGAAGATAGAAGACGACAGACAAACGTTATGCAAAGGTAGAAATAGATAAGTACACCAGCGGTAAGGTATTAGGGGAATTAATTTGAGATTCAGGAGGTAGTAGGTCTAATAAGATCGAGGCGCCTGATTTTCTGTATTAATAGGAACCCTTTTACCAAGTATACGCGGTGACAGGTTACCCAGTCACAGTTCAATAATTATATAGCCCTTGGTAAAGCATCTGATAGCTTAGTTATTTTCGAATTGCTAGTATATACAGAATCATTATACTCAGGAAGAGTAAAGAAAAATTATTATATTTTCTTATCATTTTTACTCAGATAGAGTACAAGACAAAATCATTTACCCCTTATAAAAAACCCTATTGTTCAGATAAACACGTGACAGACTGCGAAATACGACAAATCCATATGGGGTGAAATCACCATGCATCGGACGCCGTTGTAATTCAACAAGTTATAGCGATATCGAAACAAACGGAACATTATCTAAATGAAACTTAACATTTAGTCTGTGAATAAAGTATAAATTTGGGACACTTATATTTGCTTTTAATTGAGAAAATATCATTAAAAAACCCCTTTTAAAAAATGACTCATAATTCACCATGGATCGGACATCATTTACCATGCATCGTACAAATCTTATTTGAACCGGAAAAATGTCGTACCTTGATCACAGTGCTTTATAATTATTGATATGAATATACTTGTATTTTTTATTTAAAAATTAATCTTCACTTTCATTTAATTGACAATATCATTGTACAAATATGGAAAGATGCAATATGCCTTACTTTGCCTTAGAAAGGCTTTAAAATGCTTGTAATGCGGTAATTCGCGCTATTTCCTCACAAGTTAAAATACTCTGGTTTGTAGAAATGAATTAAATCAAATTCTAGACGTTATATATCACTAGGTGTATTTTAATTGACAATTTAAAGTTTTTATTTTCTATTTCCGCAAAAAACAGCTGTCAGTTGGGTTCTGTATGAAAATGGTAGTCATTACCTATGCATCGGAAAGTGTCCGATGCATAGTTAATTTGTGTCCGATGTACGGTGAAATGAGCATACTAGTAAAAACCAGCTCTAATTAGAATTAAACAAACATTCAAATGAAATTTCTTTATAATTTATGCAAAATTACCAATCATTGACAAAATTCACCAAAGTCCGACTTGTTCAGTCGAAGTCGAATTTAAAGAACAATAACTCTAAAAATTGCAAAATCATAAATTTCTGGTTACCCCCCTTTGATGATGTAAAATATGACGTAACTTCAAGGCCATTCTCGGGGTATTTTTATCACAGCATGATAATAACAATCGGCATTATCAAAAAATTTAAATCTTCAGCTTCAAGACAGAAACAAATAAATACATGGAACTCATAAGTTGAAAGAGAGTTTATTGCCTAAAGTTGTCCGAAGCAAGGTATGTGTCCGATGAATGGTTAACTCACCCTGGTTTTAATAAGCATAAGATTCTACAGTAAAATATTATTAAAGGTTTGACAAATGTTACTGTCACATGAAACACAGGGCACCTTATCCCATATCTCATTTTTTAAAGGTACGTGTTTGCTCCTATTTTGTATTGCTTTACGGACTTTTAAGTTTGTATGATTTTTCGTTATCTCAATATATACGCACCGTCAATAGAAACGCAACACCCTAATTTTAGGTTGAAAATTATATACGGGTTATAACTATGTACCAAAAAAGTTAGGACATCTTTTATTTTGCCAAATCAATTATTTAACGGTTGAATGAATTTCTTTCCACTACCGGAAGTTGCTTTTTAGCCCTCTTAAAAGAAATAAAAATTTTGCATTTTTGATAAAATTTTTAACAATATTTTGGGGTTTCAAGGTTTTGTAGCTGTTAATCATAAGTATTGTACTAAAATGCCGGGAGGGGGGATCCTTCTTTCTTTACCGGATGTGATGCCTATATTTCCTCAAAATGATTGATTTTCATTGCTAATGCTGAAAATTCTCAAAATAAAGAAAAAAAGAGCTGCAGATGCAAATGTACATTGTATAACGACTAATCAGGCTCATGTGTTTCAAAAGCATGAATGACAGTTTCTTGACAGGAAGTCCAAAAGTTGCTACACTACGCCAAGTTAGAGAAAATTCGATCTCAGTATCTGAACAACAGGCAATTAAAAATTCCCAAGAATATTTATTTCGCTCAGATAAAGACATTGATAAACCTAATGCAAGGTAGAAATCTGTCTCCGTACACTGTATGTTGTACATGGTGGACTAGCATATTTTGATTAACTGGTGGGAAGGGGGGTGTTTTATTTAATGTTATCTGTTAAGAGGGCTAAAAAATCAACTTCCGGTAAAGGAATGAAAACCATTCAACCATTAAATAACTGATTTGGCAAAGTAAAAGATGTACTAAGTTGTTTGGTACATAGTTATATCCCGTATATAATGTTTCACCCTAAAATCAGTGTTGCGTTTTCATTGACGGTGAGAACATTTCAGTTTTAGATATTTGTAGTTAACTGCCAGTTGCGTTTCTTCTGCGTGTGAATATTTATGTATACTTGTATCTTTTGAACATTTCAAATTCCCGAAGTATCAATTAAGTTGTTGATAAGTTTGATTTACCTCTTCTCATTTTTTCATGTTGGAGTGGGTCAAATGTCCCTTTTTTCCATATCGGTGGTTTTTCAGTGAAATCTGTATTTGTTATCTCCCCAGGATCGCTTAGTTTCATTTTCTCCAAGTTTAACTGGCTAAGGTTGTTTTGTTGGAAATAGCTTGGGCTGTCTTCTTCAGCTTTGAATATGAAAGTGTTTCATTTAAATATGTTGAAACCGATTAAAAAGAAAAGGAAAACTTTGATCGGATAGTTTTTAAAAAGGACCAACTCAAATTACATTCAATGACGTTTGGTGGTATTTCAGTGACCATTTTGCTCTTTAAAAGGTTTAACATTATCTTGCGTTTGTGGTTATATTGAGAGGCACTATATGTATTTAATTTCTTACTTTCGGTGCATATTTTTTTATCACCAACAATGTAATAATCGACTTTAAAATTCTTGAGTCTTTTGTGCTGTTGCTTATTCAAGGTCAATAGATCCATGATGTACTTTTCTTTAATTGAAAGAATTAAAGTAAAACTGTCGGCATGACGAAATCCGTCTACTCTAATTTCATTTGCTTGGCATTCTAACATATCAGCAACTGTCTCTTTTATAAAATCAATTTTCTCTTCATTGTAGTCCATGAGGTTTCCACATATGTGGAATTTGACTTGTATGAATCCATTTTCTGAAAATAAATTTATTCCCATGTAATCCTTATCTGATGGGAAAATGCATGATAAAAACAAATTAAAATCACAATTTACCATACCTCTCGGAACTTCATAAAAGCAGAGAGCTCCTGCTTTCTTAGCATAATCAATACATTTTTCATACACTTCGTCGCATCCTGTCTCTTTTAATAGGTATTGCAAGTAAATCACATCTCTTTTGTGAAAGAGATTGTTATCTTTGATTAGTTTGACACAATCTTCAGATGTTTTCACTGCATTTATTGAGTCTGCTTCAATATCGCCCAAATCTAGAACAAAAAAATGCCACAAAATTTGAAAACAAAAGGCTCACGGGCATAATAAGTCATTTGAGTATAATGTAACAACTTTCACTCAATTGAATTTGGTGCGTGTTTTAAACCAAAAGAGATTGAAATTCACAGTTAGGAAAGAGTCATCATTATTCACTTAGAATGCTGACTTTGGTTACTTAATACACATAGATAGATCAGAGTAATAAAGAGAAAATGCATTTCAACTTTATAACCAGTCGTGTACCCTGCCGCACAGGAACCAAATCCTGGGGTCACGCTTTTCAAAATTTTGGGAAATTTATCATCTTTATGTAGTACAAATTCGTTGTATGCATCCTGTGCCGAGCCCCTATATATATTCCCGTGTTGTACCCCTTTTGTGTGTGTGTGTGCGCGTATGACGTCACGCTTTCGTGTGTAGGCAGTAGAAGAAGACGCCATTCTGTGTAAGAAACCACTGCCACTGTGCCACTGGTAACTTTTGTGAACTATTTCGACCTACTGTTTGCGGTCAGGGGCTGCTGTGTGCGCCTCTCATACATAATAACTTGCTGCTGTGTGCGCTCGTTATCTCTGTATATTTGTGTATTTGTTAACTGCATTGTTTATGTAATAAATGTCATTACAACATTGGCGACGAGGATAAACGGCGCGAAACATCCGGCCATGTGCTTCTGAAAAATATCAAACTCAATTTTACTTCAGATAACGATTCAGAACCCATATATTTTAATTTGTACTAGTTTATTGGATAGGTTAATTCACACATAGAGTTATTTTTGGAAGATAAGGGTTAATTTACAAAATTTATTGTTCGTTCGAATTTCCTCAGAATGTAAGGGTAGCCAAGTTCTGCATAGGCTTACAATTATACTTGTTATTTTAAGTAGGTAATCGCATTCTTGTCATCCAAATACACCAGCTGTTCCAATTTTAAGTCCTGTTTCCATATAAATAACAAAATTGTACTTATTTGTAGAAAAAAAGTATACATTAAAAAAAAGTTTAATACCCCCCTCCCCCCATTCCTTAGGGTGGACGCGCACTGCAGTACAATTGCCAATTTTTTTTTTTTTAGAAAGGAATAAAATAAAGGTTCATTCAATTGCTTTGCATATAACTAACTAACACCTGTGTTAATTTTTGATTTCATCAAACAGCAAATACTGTTTACCTTACCAATTGCTCCCTAGCAATTTGTGTATGGTTATTTGCCATAATTAAATTGCTAAATCTTTCTACTTTCTTTCTTTCTATCTATTGTCTAACATTAAAATAAAAGTTTGTACTGTTGTTTTTCAATAAATATCACAAACATTGAACATGCGTGTAAATATTCAAACCGCTACTGAGGAAGAGCTTCAAACTTTAGAGAACATTGGAGAAAAGAGAGCTCAAGCTATCATCCAATTACGAGATATGCTGAATTTTCCTATTTCCATTCAATTGCTGGCTTATGCCTCAACAATCAAGGAAGGAGTATGGCAGCAGTGGATCAATGAAGGCCGCATTGAATTAGACGACAATAACGGACGACCAAGTAAAGCTGCAGGTAATGAAGATCTAAGTCGTGAACTAAGACATACCAACCAGAAATTAGAAGCCTGTTATTTTGAAAAGGAGGATCTGCACCACAGGTTAAATATGCAGCAGGGCAAAATGCAAATGCAGGCAGAGGAGCTTCATAGTAAAGACTTGGCCCTAAAGGAAAAAGAGACTCAAATTTTTGAACTTAGAAAAGAGCTAGACAGACAAAGACCCGTAAACATACCAAACTTGCCACTGGGTTATCCACAGACACCTTTGGACAGGGCAGGAATTAAGCATGAACCCATGACACCGCATCTGACCTCTTTGAGGGCAGAACCTGGACAACGCACCTTGGAAGGAGGACACATGATGACTGGTATTAGGTCTCATTCACCATTTGAGTTGGGATCAATGCAGTCATTTACTGCATTTCCTTCCTCTGGAGGACCATCCTTTCAATCTTCTACCCCGTGTAGTGTGGGTGGTGCAAATATGCAACTGGATTTTGACCATCAGCGATTTACATTTGGAGATAAATTGTCCAGTGCCGACCTGAGACAACCAAAAAAGAGACATACACAGGCTACTAGATATAGAGGAGAAAGTAGCTTTGGCTCATCAGACTCGGAAAATTCCAGTGAGTCTGATGACTCGCTTACCATATCCAGAAGGAAAACTCGGCATGGTAAATCCCGGAGGAGCCCATCAAGATCTAAGATGCCTACCTTTCGTGGCGACAAGAACTGGGACTCGTTTATCTTCCAGTTCCAAAGACAAGTGAAACAATATAATTGGAGTGAGCGAAAAGCAAAGGGAAGGCTACTTGACTGTCTGCAGGATAAGGCGTTAGATTTTGCACGTGAACTTACACATTGTAGCTATCGGGATCTCTTAAAGAAGATGTCAAGGCGATTCAGCACAAAGGAGGCACGCATATCTGCGAGACGACAGTTACAATTTGTACGACAGAAGGAAGATGAAACTTTTGAGGAGTTTTCTCAAAGAGTCTATTTTTTAACCATGGATGGACTTCCAGAAGCAAACGACAGCACTGTTGATCAAATGGCGGTAGAAGCTTTCCTAAGGGGATGCAAGGATAAGGAGGCTGCTCACCTTGCTATGGAAAAGAACCCAAAGAGTATTTACAAGGCCTTGAAGTATGTCAAAGCAGCTGTAAATAATCGCAAGGCACTGTACGGTTCACGAGCTAATTACAGTACTCGTCGTGTAAGTTTCCAAGACGACTGTGTTGAGCCAGCTACAGACGAGGCATGTATTCGCACTCTTCATGACTCAAGACGAGACTCCTCAGAAAAACTTGAAGGCCTGATCTCCAAGCTCATAGGACTTATGGAACGGAAGGACCAGCCAAGGTCAAGGTCACCGACACCCCCATCGAGTCCACAACGCCGTCGCTGTTACCTCTGTAAGGGTTATGGTCATTTGCAAAGAGATTGCCTTCAGGCTAAAGACAAGGGGAGGAGCCCTAGCCCAGATAAAAAGGATTTAAACTTCAGAGGACTGGGCGAATTGGCCAACACTCAGTCCAGCCAATAGATGATGGCCAGACATTACCGATGAATGAGAGTCTAGATGAAAATTATGAAACATGTCATGAAGAGATGGAGGAAACACCAGATGTATCACTTGTCATTGGATGAGCTCGGTCATGAACTGAATTCATCTACTGACAGGGATGTTAGGGAAATATTAGTAAAACAAGTAAATGTAGCTAGCCTGGTGATCCCTATCCATATACATTCAAAGAAAGTCTCTGCTGTAATAGATACTGCTGCTCAAGTATCTGTGATGAATCTTCCACTCGCGAGAGAATTGGGACTGATGATTGACGACAAGCAGTTCATATACCTAAGGGGTGTGGTACCTGATGAAAGGATACCTGGGTATATAGTTAAAAATGTACCCATTTGCATAGGTAAAACCTACCTTGCAGATCTTTATGCAGCAGACATAACTGATAGTATTTTACTTGGTTTGGATTTCTTAGTAAAATACGAATGCATTGTAGACTTGAAGGATAACACGTTGCAAATAGGCAACAATACCATTACTGGGATAGTCAAGAGAACTGAAAGTGGCACAGATGTTGACATAAGGAAAGTTTTCATGCAAGTAAGGACAGTCATCCCTCCAAATACAATTTCCTGTGCAAATGTTGTTATTGATGGACCCAACATTAATGATGATAGACATTTAGTCCTTGAACCTTTGAAGACCAATAGAAAGTTTGTCATGGCAGCAACCATAGTTGATTCCGGGAAATTAGCTAGAGTCAACATTATGAACCCGACAAATGGTACAAGTGTTATAAAGGCCGGGAAGCACATAGGCAATGCAATGGACTTCAGTGAGGAATTACGAGGTGTAGAACAATGTAACATAAAATGTGCTCAACCAGTTAGCCAACCAGCCCCAGCAGAGGAACTAGATCTGCCTGAGCACTTGCGTGAATTGTTTGTTAGAACTTGCAAGAACCTGAATGCTGATGAGACAAACAAAGTCAAGGCACTGCTGAATAAGTATAGTGAAGTATTTGCAAAACATGACTTAGATTTGGGATGTTTTTCGGAGATTAAACATCAGATTAACACCGGAACTTCTTCCCCAGTGCGACAAAAAATGCGTAGAACTCCCTTTGGGTTTGAAGGAGAGGAAGAGACACACTTGCAGAAAATGTTGGATGCCAAAGTTATACAGCCTTCAACTTCTGAATGGTCATCTGCTCCTGTGTTAGTTCGTAAGAAGGATGGATCGGTCAGATGGTGCATCGATTATCGCCAGTTAAACCAAAAGACCGTCAAGGACTCTTACCCCCTTCCTAACATAGAAGACTGTCTCTCAACATTGTCTGGCTCAATCTACTTTATCACATTAGATATGGAGTCGGGTTACTATCAAGTAGAAATTGACCCAGCAGACCGGAAAAAGACAGCATTCATCACTAGATTTGGGCTGTTTGAGCATGTTCGTATGGGGTTCGGACTTTGTAATGCTCCCGCTACATTCCAGCGAGTTATACAGCTTGTGTTGCGTGGCCTTACATGGAAGGATGTCATTGCATACTTAGATGATGTTAATGTTCTCGGCAAGTCCTTTGAAGAACATTTGAACAATCTCGATGTAGTCCTAGAGAGGTTTGGCAGATACAACTTGAAGCTCAAGCCAAGAAAGTGCTTCTTATTCCAGACTGAATGTGAGTTCTTAGGGAAGCGAATTACTCGAGAAGGTGTAAGGATTTCCCCAGCCAAATTGGATGCTGTACGGTCCTGGCCTGTCCCTACAGATAAGAAAGAAGTTGAATCTTTCCTTGGCTATGCTAATTATCATCGAGAACATGTACAAGGATATGCTGGGATTTCAAAGTGTCTGTATGAGCTAACAGGTTCAAAGGCGAAGCAATTTCACTGGACTACTGAGCACCAAGAGGCATTTGAACACTTGAAGACAGCACTATCCTCAGCACCCTGTCTCGCTTACCCAACTCCTACTGATGACTTTATTTTAGACACTGATGCATCTGACGCAACGATAGGAGCTGAACTTATACAGTTGCAAGATGGAAAAGAACGGACCATAGCCTATGCCAGCCATGTTCTGTTACCAGTACAACGGAAATATTGCACAACACGCAAGGAGTTACTGGCAGTTGTGAAGTTCTGTCGTCATTTTCATCATTATCTTTTGGGACGACGCTTCACGATACGAACTGACCATAACAGTTTAGTTTGGTTGTTTAGGTTTCGACACATCGAGGGGCAGTTATCTCGCTGGATCGAGGAACTCTCACAGTTTGATATGCAAATTGTTTATTGTAATGGGAACAAGCATTCCAATGTAGATGGCTTATCACGTATTTTTGATAGATTGGAGGCTTGCGATTGTTATAATGCAGGTTCCAACTTGGAATCTCTGCCTTGTGGAGGTTGCAATTACTGTACCAGAGCCTGTCAACAGTGGGAGAGATTCTCGGAGGATGTAGATAACGTAGTACCGCTAGCTGTCAAGGTCATTAACCCTAAGCCAAGACAAACTGCAGAAGTGTTGAGAGTAGAGTACAATACTGGTGTGCTAACAGATGATCTTTCCTGTGAAGTAAATTGGACAGAAACAAGAACAAAGGAAGAGATATCAAAACTACAACATGAAGATACAGACTTGTCAGTATTGTTCCAGTGGCCAGAACCACCTCCTACATCACATGACCTACTTCTGAGTAGTCAAGCCTCTAGGTCATACAGGATTTTACTTGAGTCAGATGCTCCATACTTGTCAACGACTTCTTGCATGGATATCAACACCCCATTGGCCCTTTTTCAAGTTGCGGAGAGAATTGCAGAACTGAAGAGGACAACAGTATTTGGCGTTCTGGCACAGACCCTCCATAGCTTCAGGAGCCTTTATCGAATTTAATTCATGTTTTTTTATGTTTATTGTGTATTGCGTATTTCTTGCAATGCAGCGACTTGCCGCATTATTTGTTTTTATTTCTGGTCCAGGATAGGATCATTTCTTTGGAACAGGGGGGAATGTAGTACAATTTATATCCTGTGCCGAGCCCCTATATATATTCCCGTGTTGTACCCCTTTTTTGTATGTGTGCGTATGACGTCACGCTTTCGTGTGTAGCCATTAGAAGAAGACGCCATTCTGTGTAAGAAACCACTGTGCCACTGGTAACTTTTGTGAACTATTTCGACCTGCTGTGTGCGGTCAGGGGCTGCTGTGTGCGCCTCTCATACATAATAACTTGCTGCTGTGTGCGCTCGTTATCTCTGTATATTTGTGTATTTGTTAACTGCATTGTTTATGTAATAAATGTCATTACAACATTTATGTTATTCATCACAAATGCTTGATTTATACCAAAGAGCAGATTTCAAAGCATTATTATTTTTATTTACCAAGTACCCCCACCCCGTACACCTGAAAATTGACTAAGGGCCTCTGAAATAAATCATCTTGGAATAGGAACTTTTTTCCATCATAAACAAATAGTTAGATCATTGGCAAATATACAGGAGCAAAGCAGAAAATTTTCAAAGAATTTTCACTATAATACCATTAGAGTCCAACGCAAGAATCCCTGACCGAGCATACCTGAAATTCACAAATTAGGAAGAAGCATCCTTCCTTGTCCTAAAAAATCCTTAACTTACACCGAAACTTCTGACCAATGGCCATAAAATTCACAATTTTGGTGGAAGAGACAGCCCCATTCAACATAACCATGTACTTGGTACGTTTTTTTAATACACAGGAGCAGAGAAGAAATTTTTCAAAGAATGACCGTATTTTCACTATATCAATAGAGCCCCCCCCCCCGCCAACACCAGAATCCCAGACCCTGGGGTCATAAAATTCACTATTTTGGAAGATACATTCTTTCTCATCATAACTTTTTACTTTGTTAGATTATTTAATGCTCAGAAGCAGGAAAGAAGATTTTCAAAGAATTTAAGCATTTTCACTATATAATCAATTGAACCCCGCCTTAACACAAGAACCCCTAATCCTGGGGCCATGAAATTCTCAATTTTGGAAGAGGCTGCCTTATTCAACAAAACAATGTTCCTGGTTAGTTTATTAATGTCCAAGAGCAGAGAATATGACTTTCAACGAAATGATGCATTTTCACTTTCTTATCTATACAGCCTCGTCCTAGCACTAGAACCCCTGACCCTGGGGCCATGAATTTCACAATTTTGGTAGAGGACTCAATGCTTATAAGAATCATTACAACTGTTTGACTGCTTGATGTCCAGGATTAAAGATTTTTTTTTTAATGCATTAATTCTAGTGGTTTTGGCCCAGCCTCTCAGGCACAAGGGGGCAGGAACCATGAATTTTATAAGTCGTGTTCCCTGTAAACCATAGACGCACGACGACGGACGAAAACAGATATCAATAGGTCACTTAATAAGGTGACCTAAAATGTTTGTAATGGGATACCAATTTATATTTATCATAATTAAAATCTGAAGATAGCGAAAATTGATCGATCTCAGACACGTCTGTAAACATGATACAAACGCATACCAATTCAATATGTGCGATCCGATTCCTAGAAGTAGTAAGCATTTCCTGTTTTTAGATAAAATAATCCTTTTTTCAACATACCTAATAATATTTCTTTAAGTTTCTCCACTTTATTAGAAAAGGCTTTTTCAGCGTTGTTTCTCAATCTAGAAAATCTTACACCTGAACCCCTCTTGTCGTAAAATCTCTCCAAAGGACCTAAAAAGACATCATACAATAACAACAAATTCGTAAGGTCAATCCATCGATATATATTGAATTGACTGAAAAACATATTGACAGAGCAAACTACTTTTGATATATATTTTTTTAGATAGATAAGCATCAGAAAAAACATTGTTATATTTTTTTTTTAGGTCTTTCGACTTTTGGCGAAAAGCCCATTTGTTTTCGTCCTTTTAGACTTTTGGCGATAGGACCTATTGATTTCGTCTTGTTTAGTAGGGCTTCTTGCTTTCTGCGGAAAGACCTTTTGTTTTCGTCTTGTTTTATTATAATTAGGGTTTTTTCGACTTTTGTCGAAAAGACCTATTGTTTTCGTCTTTTTTAGGGCTTTTCGACTTTTGTCGAAAAGACCTATTGTTTTCGTCTTGTTTATTAGGGCTTTTCGACTCTTGTCGAAAAGACCTATTGTTTTCGTCTTTTTTATTATTCTTTTTCTGAACACTTTTCTGTCACAGATTCAAGGAGATCCTTTTTAAATATACATTTTATTTCATAACCATCTTAAAGATCATGCAAAGGTCTACGGAATGTAAGGTTTTGGTTTTCTGGATACGTCACTTCCGGTTTCTAGAAAAGAAAAACAAAAATTCCTTAAAACGCCTAAATCTTTCTTATTTTCAATGCTTAAGCTCCAAAACAGAAAAATACAAATTTTGAAGTTCAAGTTCTATTAA
>NW_026939661.1:0-9366 GCF_032062105.1 Saccostrea cuccullata | reverse complement strand
TCTACAAGTCAAATATTCTAACACTTATTGAAAGGTCTTGTCACGGTGAATGTGAAGTATGATGGCCCTAGAACCAACTTTAAAAAAGTTATGGCCAAAGTTAAAGTTCGTAAATCTTTGGTAAAAATGAGTCAAACTCCAGGATAAACGTCACGAGGTCAAATTTGGTGGTACCCAAATAAAGGTCTTGTCAAAAGGCATACACTTATTAAATATGAAAGATATGACCCCACCCACTCAAAAGTTATGGCCAAGGTTAACTTTTTTGTGGACAAACAGACAGACAGACAGACAGACGGACGGGGCAAAAACTATATTTTCCCCTGAATCTTCGATTACAGGGCATCAAAAACTTTGCCGATTATTTTGGAATGTGTTCATATTTGATACAATATGCCATAAATAATGGCATCTTATCCACAGAGCCACCGAAAGCAGGGGGCCCACAATTCTTCCGCGATAGCGAGGAGACATTAAATCTCATTCGCCTGTCAGTCTGTAGTTCTGTCCGTCAGTCACAACTTTAACCTTGGCCATATCTTTTGAATGAGAAGAGGCAGGGCTGTCATATTATACATGTGTACTCCCTGTGACAAGACCTTTCTAAAAACACTATGGTTTTTGACCCGTAACCTTGACCTCGACGTTTTACCTACTTTTTAAATAATTTAAACATTACTTTGAAAGCATAAGTCATAGCTTTTGAATGAGATCAGATATGCCTGTGTATTACCTGTGACAAGATCTTTTTAAATACACCATGATTTATGAGCTCGTGACTTGACCTTGAAGTTCGACCTAATTTTCAAAAACTTTAACCTTGGTCGTGACTTTTGAATGAGAAGAGATAGGGTTTTCATACTAAATCTAAGTATTGTTTGTGGAAAAAAAACTTTTGTAAATACGCTTCGATTTTTATGACTACGTGACCATGACCTTGAAGTTTCGGCCATGCGCTTTAAAAAAAATTAAATATTTCTTTGATTTGGTCATATTTTTTGAATGAGAAGAATAGGGCTTACATGTTCTTGCACTCCTGAATCACTCGTTCTGAAATATGAAAAGTATTTTTTATATCATTAAAATGTCTAACTCCATAAATATCTTGACCTGGAATGTCCGTGGTGTCATATCGTCGTCACTTTGTTTATCAGAACTCTTAGTAAAATCAAAGTGTGACATTGCAATAATAACAGAGCATAAATTAAAATCAAGCTGTGACAATTATCTGGACTCCATATGTTCAGACTATTGCAGTCTCACACGTAAAATCCACTAACGAAACTCTATCCGACATTTGTCGCTTTCTGGGCAAGGGTGGAGTAAGTATAATGTACAAGAAAGGTATCCAGTTCTCAGTTGTCGAAATCACTGACATTAGCTCTACTCGTATTATCGGCGTAGAGCTCAAGCGCTACAATCGAAAGTCGTTGTTTATTTTTGGTGTATATCTTCCGTCAGATAGCAATATACAATCTTATGTTGATGAGATAAACTTACTTGAAGCACTATATAACCTCTACTCTTCATATGGTGACGTGCTTATTGGGGGCGATTTCAATGCTAGTCTTTATACCAAAGACTACTCGCACTGTAATTTGCAGAAATCAAAAATCATGAAAGACTTTACCACTCGAAACAACCTGGCATGCCCAAACATAGACTTTAAAACAAGTGGATCAAACTACACGTTTAATACGACACGAACCACATTAGACTACATAATATGCAGCAAAACTCTGTGCAATTATGTTGTAAACTATCATGTCTATGAAGAGGGTTCTTTTAGTTCTACTTCCGACCATCTGCCAATCTGCATGGAACTACAAACTGACATCAAAACACATGTTCTATGCAAACCATCTGCCTCGCTTCCAGCCTGGCATAAAGCTAAACCAGACCAAATTAAGGAATACGAAAAATATATCCATAATCATGTAAACTTCCAAAACATAAGTCTGAAAACTATAGATGATCTGGACAAGTTCTGCACAGAGTTAAACTCTGTGCTACATTCTGCATCATCACTTACTATCCCCACGGCAAAGTACAAACCCTTCTTGAGGCCAGAGTGGACTCCCAAAATAAAAGAGCTACACGACACAGAGCGCCAAATGCGAAGGATGTGGATAAATGAAGGTCGCCCTCGAGGAATGACACACGACTCTTACAAAAAATACAAACATGCGAAACGAAACTTCCGGAACGAACTCAACGACGAACATGATCGTTACATGTCAAGTGTTTTTAAGGATATACATGAATCATCAGAGTGCGATGTTCACCTTTTCTGGAAGTTAATCAGACGACTGAAACCACGTTCTTCTCGCACTTACCCTGTTATTGAATACAATGACGAACAGTTTGACGACCCTCCTGGCGTATCTCTCGCATTTGCAAAGCATTTCTCAGATATTTATAATGCCAAAGAAAATGCACATTATTTTTCAGACTTTCTCACTTCAATTGAAAACCATTATAGCGAACTCGAACGCATATCGAGATCAACAAATGATAGTTTCCCAGGAGGTCCCGCGACCGTTACGGAAATACAGAACATTATTCGTAATCTCAAGCGCAGAAAAGCCCCTGGTCTTGATATCACTCAAAACGAACATCTAATCCATGGCGGTAAACAAGTAGCTAGATGCATTGCTCAACTCTTCAATGCAATTCTGGAAGTCGGATATGTTCCATCCTGTTGGAAAAAAGACCTGATTGTTCCCATCTATAAAGGCAACAACAAACCTCGAAAATCTCCCGATAGTTACCGACCAATTGCTCTCCTCCCCTGTGCGTTTAAAGTTTTTGAAAAATTTATCCTCACCAGAATACAGTCACACTTATTGCCATCAATATCTTTCCCATGCTCTCAGCAACAAGGCTTCCAAGAAAAACTTGGGTGTCTAACAGCTTCCTTCAATCTACAAGAAACTATCCATCACAATATTGAACAAAACAGCTCTGTTTATGTTGCCTTTTTAGATACACAGAAAGCTTTCGATACGGTATGGAGGCACGGTCTCATGTACAAACTTCACGAACTCGGGATATCGGGCACAATGTGGTCTTTGATAAATGACTGTCACTCCAACACACAATTTTCCGTTGTAGTAAACCAGACCAGCTCCCAGTGGTTTCGAGTATCCCAAGGCGTTCGACAGGGAGGCGTACTTTCGACTTTCCTTTATCTCGTATTCATTGATGGTTTACTATCAGAAATTCAAAATCTTAGCAAGAACATAGGAGTCTTCAATGTTTAAAGCTCAAACCCAACCCTAGCAGATGACATCTGTGTCATTGCTCTCACACCTCTTGAGCTTCAACGAGTTCTGGACAACATATTCCAATACTCAACACGCTGGCGATTTACATTTAACACCGCAAAATCCAACGTTCTCCTCTTCCACCAAAAGCGCTCAAATCCTGCTGACACTTTAAGCTTGCGTCTCGGCAATGAACGCATTGAATTTTCCAACTCGTACAATCATCTTGGAATTCTTTTAAGCTCCAACTTTGATCCTGGCGAAAGAACATCAAACGCTTGCAGGAAAGGACGGCAAGCATATTTCGCACTTAAAGTTTCCGAACAGCTCAACCCCATAACAGTGGCCAAAATGTACAAAAAAGTTGTCTTACCATCAGTTCTCTACGGAAGCGAATTATGGTGCGATCTTCGGACAAAAGACATAAGAACACTCAACGCATTCCAACATTTCGTTGTTAAACATGTTATGGGACTGCCCCATCATACAAGATCGGACATGTGCGAAAGCCTTCTAGGTCTCCTTCCAATTACAGCAGAGATTGACATTAAGAAGTTGCAATTCTTTGGCCGTCTCTGTGAACTCAACACAACTTACCTCACCAAGCGTATATTCATCATCCGTCTGTTCTCCTACCTCTTCAACGCTAGTACTAAACATTATGGGTTTATTCAGGACATAATTCCCATACTCCTGAAATACAACTTATACCACGTGTTAACTGGTTATCTCGAAAGTGGATTCTTCCCCAACAAGTCTCAGTGGAAATCTTCAGTGAAATCTTCTGTCATCTCCTTTCACTCTGCCTCTAGGCGCAACCGAATGCTTGTCGACCCCGACTTTGCTAGATTCAACATTCTCTGCGCAAGCAAACCACCTGAGCATCTGTGGATCATCCAAAAAAATATCCAAGAAATTGTTTTGTGTAAATTCATTGTCAAGCTGTGGACCCTTTTAGATGTACTGCCGGAAACCTGCTGCCTCTGCGCAAAATCTTTCACAAATGTGTTCGAGCACATTACTACGGCTTGCCCCGAAACATCTCTGTTTCGCGACGCCTGGTGGGAAACTGTGATTGAGGACTACGACATCTCACTAGGCGCCGAACTCTCAGGACTCCCTGGAAATGAATTATACTTGTTTCTGCTCGGGGCCAGATGTCTAACACCCTTACTTTCCGACCGTGATGCACCAGAACTCCATATTCTTAACTTTCGCTTTATAAGAGATGTGGCTGCGGTGTATCAAAGAAAGATAACATACTCGTAAATGGATACTTCTATATGGAACGCCGTCACTGCCTTATAGCAGAACACAACAATTGCACTGCGTCAACCTTCAATTACATTATGTCAACTCCATATGACAGTTACTCACACAACTATTACATTGTGTTAACCTTCTATTATATTATGTCAACTCTACATGATATTAAGTCATACTACTATAGCATTGTGTGAACTTTCCTTTACATTATGTCAACTCTTTATGACATTTACTCCCACTATTATTTTATTGTGTCAACCTTCCATTACATTATGTCAACTCTTTACGACATTTACTCACACTACTATTGCGTTGTGTCAACCTTCCTTTATATTATGTCAACTCTTTATGACATTAACCCACACTACTACTGCATTGTGTCAACCTTCCATTATACTGTGTCGATTCTTTATGATATTATCCCACATTACTATTGCATCGTGTAAACCTTCCTTTACATTATGTCAACACTTTAAGACATTTACACATTCTTGCATTTCGTTATGTTTACTGTTCATGACATTTAATTAAACAACAATTACAATGTGTTAACCTATCATTACATTATGTCAATTCTTTATGATATTAACTCACATTACTACATTATGTCGATTCACTATTACGTTATGCGAACACGGGTATCCTCGGCCTTTATATGAGCATACCGTATTTTCCGCAATCGGCAATCCTCGGCTGACTCCGCTACGCTCATTTCAAACGTTATGTGCGAGGTACGAGTCATCCGAGGAATTCCGATTGTATTTTCCGCGTTCCGAGAGCACTAAAATTGGCGGGAGAGAAAATTGCCGTAGAAGAAATCTCAGCGATTTGGGAATGGCATCTTTAAATAAAAATTTTAAGCGACAAAGGATTGACAATCTTGAAACGTGCAAAGCCTTAACACTGCGACTGTGAATTAAAGTCATGTCGAAATTCAATGGCGTTTACTTTAATCTGATAATTAAATAAATCAAATATTATGAGTCGTGCAGCAATTTTTTTTCTTTTTATTTTGAATTGTTCTTTGTTTATTTGTTTGTTTGTTTGTTGTTGTTTTTTTGGATAAAAGTCTTAAACTTCTGATCTTACTAAGAACATTGTCATAATTTTTTTTTATCAGTCTTGAACTTTCCTTTTTTTTTTAAAGTGTAAACACATCGTATAACACACGTGCACTGGTGGGTTGGGGGGAGGGGGAAATCCCGCCCTACCATCTTTAGTGACCAAAATCTACATGTACAAAAAATTAATAAATTTATTGGTTTTACTTTGTAGGACATTGCATTAGTTTCACATTAAGTTTAGCTGAATTAAGTTGAAAACTTTTTTTTATAAAACTATAAAGCCTGAGCTTCTCTGCTTTCCCCCTTGGTCTCCAACCATAAACCGTCCCCCTTCAGGCTTGGACAATTTTTTTTGTTCAAGATTCTCATATCCGCTACTGATATGTGTTCATGCATGCTTACTAAGGCATATTCAATTGATTTAGATGAGGGATTGGTAGATTTTTTGTAATAGAATTCTGGCCCTGGAATAGTTGAAAAAATTACTAATTCCAGTGCGTGACGTATCATCTTTTTCGAAAGGAGGGGGGGGGGGGTTAGCCAGAAAAAAATATTCGCCCGAAAAAAAAACTTGAGAAGCCAAAAAAAAAAAATTTGTCTACTCCAAGCCCGAAAATCCTATTTCGGGGAGGGGGGTCCAACTTCGATCAGTCCTAATTTTTTTGTCAGATATACTACATTACCCTCAGTGGACTATACTTCAACAAAAAGTGGGGGTGGGGGCTGTACTTTCAATGAACATTACATTTTCTATTGTAAAGTTATGTTTGGGAAAAGAGGGGGGTTGATATTTTGTGCCTCTAATTCTTCCGTATCAATCAGGACCCCCCCCCCCCCCTCTTACCAGTCATGAAAACACAGTCGTCAACATTCATTTTATACCAAATATACAGCTTTGAGATAATGTAAATGTATTTTTACATCAAGTAATGCACTTTTGGAATCAACATGATAAAGAGTTAACACAATATAAAGATATTTTAAGATCACATAAGAAAGAGTTGACATAACGTAATTATATATCCACATCACGGAATTGAGTTTTGACATAATGTGATAAAGTGTTGATATAATATAAAGATATGTTCACATAATGTCATACACTTTTTACACCACGTAATAAAGCACTGACATAAAGGTAAGATGTGTTCACCTCACATCATGATGCTCTCGCCGTAAAATAAAGATAAACCCATATCATGTAATAATGCTTTGATATAATAAAAATATAAACTCTCGAAAAGGAATGGATTTTTGACTTCATGTAATGATAAGTTTAATTATAAAACACAATTCACTTGACGTAATGCAATTTTGACCTCTCATATTAAAGCAATGAAATGATGTAAAGAAACATTCATTTCACGTAATAAAGTTTTAACACAATGTAAACACATTATCGTTTCACATAATGAATTTTCGACTTCAAGTTATGAAGTGCTGACATAATGAAAGGGTGTATTTACTTCATGTAATGCAGCATTGACATGATGTAAAGATATTTTTACATAATCTCATAAAGAATTGACATAACGTAAAGATATGTTCACATCACGTAATGATAAATTGACATAATAAATGCATAGTTGTAGGCTATAAGGCAGTGTTGCCGTTCCATACTTCTACCCCTGTGCACTAACTTTATTTTTTGCAAACATTTAAGACAATTTCTTCATTTTCAAATTTAATTTTGCATTAATGTAAATATAAAGCACTTATATGATGTTATATTTTGTTCTTTCACTATGTATTCTTATATGTTCATGAATCTCCAATGGGAGGAAATAAAGAAAGAATGAATGAATGAAAAAGTAAAATTTAAGTGACCTTGGAACCCCCCCCCCTAAAAAATGCAGACCCTTCCTCGAAAACTACGTAAAATTGGTATGAAAAGTTATAGTTATGAAGCTTTAAAAGTCAACGACTAACCCCCAACCCCACTTCCCTCCATCACCACGAAATAGGTTTTTCATGTTTGGGAAAGAGTTTACAGTTTTTTGTTTTGTTTTTTGTTTTTGTTTTTGTTTTTTTTTTTCCTTGTCAAGAAATTTCTGGGTTGGAATTTTTTTTGAGTGCGTTGAACCCCCCCCCCCCCTTTCCCCCCTGGAAAAAATCCTGGATCCGCGCCTGGCTTTTAAATAAAATATGTGTATTACCTGTGACAAGACCTTTTTTAATACACTATGATTTTTGACCTCGTGAACTTATATACTACGATTTTTTGAGCTCGTGACCTTGACCTTAAAGTTTGACCTACTTTTTCACAAATGATAATTTTATTTTATACTTTTTGATGGAGAAGAGATAGGGCTTTCATATTTGACATGTACATTACTTATGACAAGATATTTTCGTGCTATGATTTCTGACCCCTTGACCTTGAGCTTGACAATTGATCACTCTTTTTTTTTTTTTTTTTTGAAATCAACTTTGGTGATGTCTGAATGACATATGATACATGTTCAGGATGATTAGGATGTTCATATTTGACGCAGAATGCCATAAAGGGAGATAAATAATGATAATGTACAAGAAATGCCTATTCGGTACATATAATCAAAGAACATTATGTTATCTGTCCATATGTTGATTTGTGTTTTTGTTAAACTCTTATTGTACTAACATACCCCATGTGGGGGCTTTAGCGAAATAAAAGTTTCAAAAAAGCTTTACAAAATGAACAGTTAACTAGTAAGCCACTACCAGAACTTTTTTTACACACTCGATCCAATAAGACATTGAAACCTTTTTTAGATAAAGACATACTTATGAACCAAAAGGAAAAAATGAAACTACAAGTGATATCCATAACATCTTAAAAATTATCACTAAATAAGAAGGTACATGAAATTAAACAAGTGGCTTGCAATTGACTCTGATCTTTGGAAAATGAAGAAACAACTTACTAAAAAAATTCTGTCGTAATATCTAAATTTCCTAACAATTCATTCATTTCAACCACAAAAAAGTATACGCTAAATTAACGAAATACAAGAATCGACAGTTTGTTGGGAATATTTACAACAAGCTACATCAACGAAATGAAAATAATCCTAAAGAATACCATGAAGACTGGGACCTAGTCTAATCAATCAGAGAAGTCAAAGAAAGGAATAATGGAAAAAAAGGAAAATTGTATTGAATCAGATACATGTACGTGGCATAGTTGCTTTAGTACCTTGTTTAAACTGCCTAATGTGCATTTAAAGAGACTTCAAATTATTCAAAATAATTTTAAAGAACTTGAAAACAAAACAAACGTTCTATCTATAATATTACCAACGAAATGTTGAGAGTAGCACTAATCTACAAATCTACACAGAGGCTTGCTCCCCGGCGGCGTGTAATAATTATTTATTTTAAAAAACCATATAGGGTTATAATAAAACAACAGTGTTATTATTACCCTATATTTTTTTTTTTTTATAATAAATAATTATTACACCCCGGGAGCAAGCCCCTGTGCACGAATTTAACCTTTCTGAAATTGTTGAACAAAGTTTTTGTTTTTCTGCACAAACATTTTATATCAATATAGATAAAATATAGATAACATAGGCGGCGGAACCGGGTAAGCCCCCCCCCCCAACTTTTTTTTTTTTACAAAGATAGAGATTGAACATTGGGGCTTAAGTTTACCCCCCCCCCCCCCCACACACACACACACTTTCAACACGCACAGGTTGCAGAGTACTCAAAGATGAGTAAGTGCTGAGGTTTTGAAAAACAAATTGGACTGAAAGAAGTGGGTTGATCATAACACCCCCACA